>NC_041353.1:8605434-8877934 GCF_004354835.1 Perca flavescens
TAGTATAGTATGTCAAATAAAGTCATAAAAAGTCATAGTATAGTATGTCGAAAAAAGTGATTAAAAAGCCATAGTATAGTATGTCGAATAAAGTCATAAAAAGCCATAGTATAGTATGTCGAAAAAAGTGATAAAAAAGTAATTCTATAGTATGTCGAATACAGTGACAAAAAAGCCATAGTTATAGTATGTCGAAATAGTAATAAAAAGTCATAGTATAGTATGTTGAAAAAAAGTGTTAAATAAGTCACAGTATAGTATGTCCAAAAAAGTCATGACGTTTTTGGAAATACTATACTATGACTTTTTTAACACTATGACGAAAAGTGTGAATAAAAAGTCATCGTATAGTATATCAAAAAAAGTGTTAAACAAGTTATAGTACGGCATTTCCAAAAAAGTCATAGTATAGCCTGCGAAAAAAGTTAAAAAAAAGTCATAGTATAGTGTGTCGAAAAAAAATTATAAAAAAGTCATAGTATAGTATGTTGAATAAAGTGATAAAAAAGCCATAGTATAGTATGTCGAAAAAAGTGATAAAAAAGCCATAGTATAGTATGTCGAATAAAGTGATAATAAAGCCATGTATAGTATGTCGAATAAAGTGATAATAAAGTCATAGTATAGTATGTCGAAAAAAGTGATCAAAAAGCCATAGTATAGCATGTCAAATATAGTGATAATTAAGCCATAGTATAGTATGTCGAAAAAAACCATTATATAGTATGTCGAATAAAGTGATAAAAAAGTCATAGTATGTCGAAAAAAGTGATCAAAAAGCCATAGTATAGTATGTCAAATAAAGTCATAAAAAGTCATAGTATAGTATGTCGAAAAAAGTGATTAAAAAGCCATAGTATAGTATGTCGAATAAAGTCATAAAAAGCCATAGTATAGTATGTCGAATAAAGTGATAAAAAGCCATAGTATAGTATGTCAAATATAGTGATAATAAAGCCATAGTATAGTATGTCGAAAAAAGTGATAAAAAAGCCATAGTATAGTATGTCGAAAAAAGTGATAAAAAAGTCATTCTATAGTATGTCGAATACAGTGATAAAAAAGCCATAGTTATAGTATGTCAAAATAGTAATAAAAAGTAATAGTATAGTATGTCGAAAAAAAATCATAGTACAGCATGTCGAAAAATATAAATAAAAAGCCGTAATATAGTATGTTGAAAAAAGTCATAGTATAGTATGTCGAAAAAAGTCATAGTATAGTATGTTGAAAAACGTTATAGTATAGTATGTTGAAAAAAGTGTTAAATAAGTCACAGTATAGTATGTCCAAAAAAGTCATGACGTTTTTGGAAATACTATATTATGACACTATGACGAAAAGTGTGAATAAAAAGTCATAGTATAGTATATCAAAAAAAGTGTTAAACAAGTTATAGTACGGCATTTCCAAAAAAGTCATAGTATAGCCTGCGAAAAAAGTAAAAAAAAAGTCATAGTATAGTGCGTCGAAAAAAAATTATAAAAAAGTCATAGTATAGTATGTCGAAATAGTAATAAAAACTTATAGTATAAGTATGTCAAAAAAAGTCAAAGTATAGCATGTCGAAAAAAGTGATAAAAAAGTCATAGTATAGTATGTCGAAATAGTAATAAAAACTTATAGTATAAATATGTCAAAAAAAGTCATAGTATAGCTTATAGCTATGGCTTATAGTTGAAATTTTCTTTTTTAAATAATAAAAAAAGTCATGTCGACAAAAGTTTAAAAAAAGTCATAGCATAGTATGTCGATAAAGGTGAATAAAAAGTGTGACGTCAAAAACTGTAACTGGGAGTACAACGATCTGGTATGAGTTCACAAGTAGTAAGTTACGGGTTTGACTGCTGTTCCACTTTCATGGGTAGAAGGTTGTGAAAACACGAGTTACGGGTTGCCTGGAATGCAGCATATGTCGAAAAAAGTGTTAAAAACGTCATAGAATAGTATGTCGAAAAACGTCATAGTATAGAATATCAAAAAAAGTCGTAGTATAGTATGTCGAAAAAAGGGATTAAAAAGTCCTAGTATAGTATATTGAAAAAGTTGTAGTATAGTACGTCGAAAAGGTCAAAAGGTGTCTCAATTGGGATACTTCCGTGAGTACACTTACATGTCGTACACTGTGTACACTATGTACTCATTTGTTTATTGCATACATTTTGACAGGGTAATGTTATCTACTCTAAAATCATGCATGGCTGTTATGCACTGACAGGAAATTACTCTTCTTTTTAATGGTAAACTGCAGTCGGCGGAGCATTATCTGTGTTTGCCCGCCAAATATATACCTGCTTGTTTTCTCACTATCTTACTGTGTAAATGTTTAATAGTTTTGTGTTCGCCGTTGCAATCGCAACCGCTGCAGCTTTCTCGCCCGACATATTCACAAGTTTAAAATTACGTCGGTGGCCCCGTAGCTTCCGTTCCATATGGCGACTATTGAGGTCGAGTAGTGTCCTGGTGTCCAGCGTTCCACACTTGACGTTTTGAGTGCAGCATTCTGGTAGTCGTAGTGCACTGCATTTGGCCATACTTCATTCACATATGTAATTTGAACTCAAATTGGCAAGAATAAGTACAGGATTTCAGACACAGCAATAGTATAGCATGTCAACAGAGTCATAATAGCATGCCATAAAAATACATAGTATATCATAAAAAGTCATAGTATGGTATGCCTTAAAAATATCATCATATAGAATGAGTAGTAAAGTAGTAGGTCAAAAAATCATAGTATAATATGCCATAAAAAAGTTATAGTATAGTATGCCATAAACAAAGAAAAAATGATTAAGATATGCAAAACAGCAGGATCTAGCAGGATTCCATAAATAAACTACTCAGAATCACACCATGCGCCTACACAATGATTACATTTACAAACTTTAGCAAACACCCTTTTTGGACAAATACATATTGAAAAATAAGTTACAAAATGCATTACCTTAGAAAATAGTTTTAATTCTTTTAAAAAGCCTTTATTGTCGCTCTTTAAGACCCCTTGGACATTGTAAAAATGATTAATCAATGATCAAAACAATTATTTCAGCTCCAACGAGGTAATTTGAAGCTCCAACCTTGACCATGTTCTGTGAAGTATTCACATATTTGTAATTCAGTTTTTTTTCCCCAACATTCAGTGTCAGCTGTTTTTAAAATGCTTTCTCCTGCCCTTTTTTCGGTTATTGTTTAGATTCTTTACTTTGATGTATCCTTGCCCTATATTATGCAATGAACCAACTTTCCAAGGCAGATACCTTACATTTTCATAATTGAAAAATAAATAATTCTTTAAATTCACTCAGACAAGAAATGGTTTTTCTTACTCATGTTCAATGAGATAGCAGTTATTTGTGTGATTTTTGTGCACTTTATTTTATGGATGTACATGTGCTTCCTGGGCTGTGCCTAGTACTGTAATTGCAATTGCCCAACAAATTAACCAAGAGTAGTACAGATATCAACTACAATATGCTGTTATCAAACAGGTAAATCTCTGAAGCAGAAGCTTTTTGCCATCCTTGAATTTTTCCCGTCTTCTTTCCTGAAGGTAGAAAGCTGAGCGGATAGTCATCAAAGAAGCCGTCAGCAGCCCAAATTCTCCCAGAGACACATGACAAGACAAGTTGTATAAAACTGTCATTACAGTGATTTATTATAATGAACCATGAAAATAGCCAACCAGTGCAGTGTCTGTGAGTCTCTCCCAACATACACACACGCACACAAATAATAATAAAAAGACAAAGTTGAAAAGTCCAGAGAGGGGGGAAAAAAAAATAAAATAAAAGTAATGCTACAGTCACAGAAACATTCAGCTTTGCAAAGAAGAGCGTTCATATTTACAACAATATTTCAAAAATGGATGGGAGCAAATTGTACAAGCATAGAAAAGAAAAGAAGCAAATATTTACAACCGGTTCCTGGTGAAAGCTGGAGTAACCACCTATACATTAAATTACATTTTCTACAAATAACCATTGATATTCAAAAATAAACCGCTAACGTTCTACCTGTGGCCGAGACCACTTTGCCTACCTCAGAAGACTACAAGCACTCATTACAAGAAATCGCACACACACTTTCCTCCTTTAAGCAGACATACTCTTTCACACCCACACAGGCACACACACACACACACACACACACACACACACACACACACACACAGTGTGTGCAACCTCCCAAAGTGGTGAGGCAGGCTCCCAGAAATGGGTCTTTTCTGAATCTGCAGCGGTGAACAGATATTTGTTGTTAGACAGAGGAATAAAAAAAATAAGTGTTTTTTTCTCTATACAAAAAGCTTTATCTTTGCTATAATGAGCCACTAGATTAAAACAAATAAATGGTGTAGAGAGCCAACAACAGACGAGAGAATTGGAAGTAAAAGGAATAAGTGACAAAGAAGGAAGAGGGGGAGGAAGGAAGGGGGGGGCATATAGGCTGGAATGTCCATTGATAAACAAAAGTGCGGGGCCTTACAACGGGAGTCCAAACAAGACACAGAACAAGATCTTTCCGCTCCATCACATGAAGGATATATAAAAACTAACGGAGGCCAGAGAGAGGGGCTATGAGCACCGGGGAGATTGTCCATCTTCAGATTCATACAGTTTGTCTAGAAGATCATTTTACAGTCCTTTTTTCTAGATTTTTCTGTCCATGTTATTTTTTTTGATTTTTTTTTTTAAAAAGCATCCATTTATCCCACAATCAGCTGTTTTTCCACTGGCCATGTGTTCAGGTATATAGAAAACATATCTACAGCTTATGATACAAGCCCCTCTCGAGCCGAGTTCTCAGGGGATGCCGGGGGCTGTCAGCAGAGAGGGCGGTCAGTGCCACCCTGTGCTCAGGTACCCCGAGCTGTGGAAGGGGGTCGAGGACGCAGGAGCTCCACGAGTCCCAGAAGGCATCTGGGAGGCAGCGGCCTGGCCTTGTTGAGTCTGTTGGGGAGGAGGGGGAGGTGGAGGCAGTCCAGTCTGCTGAAGGGGTGGGGGGTACGTCGATGGAGCCCCCGAAGGGTTAGTGGCGGCACCTGGGTGCAACAACGCCGGCTGAAAAGCCCCTAAGTTCTGAAAATGGTGGGGCTGCATCGTGGCGCTGGTCGAGGGGGCGGGGGGAGGCGGAGGAGGAGGCGGAGGAGGGGTGAGCGACAGCAGGGTGCTGCCAGCAGGGGACTGCTGCTGCTGCTGCTGCTGCTGGGAGGTCTGGCCCTGTGGGGGAGGAGGTGGAGGAGGGGCGGTGGTCAGCATGAGCTGGTGCTGCTGAATGGGAGGAGGCTGCAGGTTGACGTGCAGCAGGGTGGGGCCGGGCAGCGGGTGTGGGGGCGGAGGAGGAGGCGGCGGTGGAGCAGCTGAGCTCTGATAGTGCATGCTGTGGGGAATAGTCTGCATCAAGGGCTGAGAACCAGGAGGATAAGGGGGTGTGACAGCAGGTTTAAAACCAGGAAAAGGTCCGGCAGGTGAGGGGCTCTGGCTGGGAAAATATGCTGTGGAGGCCGGTGGTGCTGGTGGAGGAGGGGGAGGTGGTGGTGGGGCACCCTGTGTGTTATACTGGGGGAAAGGAGCTGGGCCAGTCTGAACCTGGGGCTGCTGGGGTTGGTTTTGAGGCTGAGCAGAGAACAGCGCCCTTTGGCTGCGGTAGGGAGAGCCCTGGGGCTGAGGTTTGGGAGAGTGGAGGAGGGAGGGTCCAGGGTAGTGGACAGGGGAGGAGGGTAACGGGGTGGGATGCAGCTTTGTGGGGGTCAAAGGGGCCGGCTTGGGTGCTGCAGGCTTGCTCGGTGGCTGGTTGGTCGGATTTGGCGTCCGAGGCTGACTGTCAGCGTCTTCCTCCTTCGCTGGCCGGCTGGGAGGCTGGGCAAGAGGACCAGGGGAGCAGGGCTGTGAGGGGAGAGAGAGAGAGAGAGAGAGAGAGAGAGAGAGAGAGAGAGAGAGAGAGAGAGAGAGAGAGAGAGAGTCAGACGCTTGTTGATAACTTGTTGAGATGAGACCAATCTTCTTCATGTGGGTAATGTTGACTTACTGTGTGGGTTGGGGTCTTTTGAAGACTTGGAGATGGGCAATCTCTCAGTGCAGGTGTATCTCCACCTTCTGTCTCACCATCTAAAAAGAGGGCAAACAAGTAAAAAAGGTTAATGCTAATTAAAAATAATAAAAAAAACATCCTGGTTGCTTCCCACTGCTTTCAGTCTTTATACTAAGATAACTATTTCCTTGGCTACAGCTTTACATTAAACAGACAGATTTGAGAGTGGTATTTATTCTCATCCAACTCTCGGCAAGAAAGCAAATAAGCATTTGTCCCAAAATGTCAAACTATTCCTTTAATGCAGATGATTGAGAGTCATTCTCACCTGTGTCTTTGTCTTTGCTGAGCAGCAGAGCTCTGTGGTAGCTGCGTTCTCGGGCCTGCTCTACAGAAGTGGACGACGTCCTAAAAAACATTGAGAAAAACATTGGGATCATCACAATCTAATTCCTAGTAGTTTAACACATTAAGTGGTACAGTACATACTAGATAAGCTAACATGAATGACAACTGACTAATAGCAAAAGGTTCCTAATCTTTTTAAGTAGAAGTACGTTTAAAAGCACATACCACTGTCCCTCCCCTCCTTCTTTCTCCCCTTTCTCTCCAGGCGCCTCTGCCTCCTCACTTGTCTGGGGCTCTTTTACCGTGGTGGTGTTGGTGTTGCAGAGAGGAGTGGGAGCAGGGGGTAGAGGAGGTTCACTGGTTGTCTCTAGCGCAACAGGGAAGGCGTCCACAGTCAAAGGTGGCAAGGTGGAAACAGGAGAGCTGCACTCGGTCTTGGAGCCGCTGCGACGAGCTTCGCGCTGACGTTTCCTGTATTCTAGCAGGGAAACCTGGGGAGATGCAGAACCAGAACCTCAATGTCATTTATGAACAGAGACCATGTCTTGTGTTAAACCAGTAGAGGGCAGCATTTGGACAGTAACTCACACAAAGAGCAGTGTGAGTCAATGCATCTCTTGAGATCAAATAAATCCACATGGCCAAGAAAGGATGGGACAGAAAACAGGCCTAGACAACGATGCCCCATACACCTGTACAGTCAGTGTAACTGTACTCATTAACATCACTGTACTTATGTACAGTAGTAAATGGTAAATTCTATTAGTTATTCTTGATTTTCTTAATTATCTCACAATATATTGCATCCTTTCCTAACACACATTCTGTTTAGCACTGCTCACTCACCTTTTTCTTTTGTGGGGGGTTCTGCGCTGACCCTCCTCCTTCGCCAGAGCCATCCCCATTCAGTGAGCGTGAGAAGGCAAGTGTGCTTCCCTCCTCAGAGCAGGGGTAAAAGAGCTGCCCCTGGCCTTCATTGAAGGGGGCCTGGGAGGCAACCAATGACACTGTTCCTGCGGTGGACCCAGCTGCAGCCCCAGCTGCAGCCTCAGGCCTGAAGGGAGCTACCAGAGGCTCCAGGGTGTGTGAGGGGGTGAGGTCCCTTAAGTTTGAATTGACTGGAGAGAAGTTCAGGCCAGCTGGTCCAGTCGGGCCTCTGTCTGGGCTTTTTATCCAGCCAGGAAAAGAGGAAGCACAGGTTTCTGCAGATGAGGAAGCCTCACTGCCCTCTACAACCACACCGTCTGCCCTGTCCTCTCCACAGTCCACAGACTCAGCAGCTGGAGGCTGTGGACTCTCAGGAACTGACACCTTGGCTTCTGTCGGGAGTCCATCTATACTGGGAGCCCTGGCACTGGGAGAGGAGACCAACGAAGGGGGGCGATCGGCCTAGGAAAAGAGGGAGGAATCAACGTCAGGGGACTGTCATAATAAAGTATTTGCATTTAAAACCTTACACCATCTCCATTAGGGGTGTGCCATATAATATTGTTCACAACAATACTGGTATAATCTTTGATAAAAAAAATTATATATCTATGTATTATGAGAACGACAATATTCCGTCTTGTTGACGTAATGACCGGTGGCCTGCAGTTGCAATTTTCGAGAAACCATGGCCACAGCCGGAGTCGGAGATGACTGGGAAAAACAACAGAACTGGAAAATGCTCCAGCTTCCCTGAAGTCACGATGTGACAACATTTTGCCTTCCACATAAGTTATGTCATCAAACGGACGGTAAAGCGCGTTAGGCTCGGACGGGACTTTTTGGTGCATTCAGGTGTAACTCGATATCTCTGAGAAACTCAAACTGTTTATGTTAAGTACCCTTCTGCCATCTAGAAGGAACTTTTTTGTACCGGCACTGTGTGACGTTTGTAATACATTTTGTTTGCACAGGACTTTTTTTTTTTTTTTTGCTGTGGTATCGCCAGAGGTATTGAGTATCTTTTTTTAATACTAGCATTGAATCAAAGTTTAAAATGTTGTTATCATGACAACCTTAGTAGTAACTTTTAAATAATGGTTGAAATTTTGTGTTATTAAAATTACTCAAAATAAATACATTTGCTAGAATAGTCATTATTTTAAATTTAAAAAATATATTATGATCTCTACTGATGAATAAAAAATTGGAAATACTAATTAAGTTGTTGACCTGATCAACAATTAAATCTGATAATCATTGAACCCTAACCTTTGTGAGAAAAAAAAAAAAAAAAAACAAGAAAAATCAATCTTTGCTTTGTCCTTCACTCACCTCTTGCACACTGGGTTTCCGGCTGACCTCTGGGGAGCTTTCCACTGAAGATTCACTCTGTGTAACAAGAACAAACTCAGTCACTGCAGTTCTTTTTCTCATGTAAACCAATCTCCATAGAATTTCCATATGGACAGCCTTACCTCCTGAAGGGCATTAAGTGTCTGCGTTGGGGTGCTGAACAGGGGCTCTGTACTTGGCTCCTCGGTTCGGGGACGTGGAGGAGTAGCCAGTAAGATGGGTGTTGTGGGTGTCTCCAATGGGTCTGACCTGGTGGGCGTGGCACAAGGGGAGCCGTAGGGTGTCGAGCTCTCGGACATACAGGCATCTAACGGACTCAAGCGCCGCTTTTTCAAAGGTGTGGGCAACTCTGTGGGAAGAAATTTGGTGTGTGCTTTAGCTGAACATTCATCAAATATAGTTTTTGCACTTCTTATGTTGATGTAGTTATTGGTACAACGTGGTGTGAAAAACGTATTAGAGTGTGTCGAGTTTTGTGTGGTCAGACAAGTTAATGTTGCACCAGACTGAGTGCTGGCTACCTACCTGGTAGTGAGCAGGTACCATTGTAGGGTAGAGGGCTGTCAGAGTCTCCATTAACGAGGGGGCTGAGAGGACCCTCACTGGGCATGAGGAGGCTCGGTCGTCTGGCTGGGCTGGTGGAGCCCTCCTCCTCTAGAGCTTGCTTCAACCATCGCTGTAAGAAAGAGTAAAAGGTTCAGTAACTCAACAATGGAAGCAGCTAAGTACTGATAGACTTAGTCTCTCCTGATAATAGTGAAATTTCCTTCCTCATTGCAGGAAACTTTACAAGCGACACAGTTACACTTCAGCTAAAGATGGATGGGAAAGGCAGTGTCTACTTGGGAGAACTTAATAATTTCTAATCTCAGGAAAGAACCATATGAGGTTCCAAAACTGGCTGGATGTAAAAAAATGTCCATTGGCATCAAAGCCAAATGGGCATATTTCTAAAGCAGGACCTCTGTACCTTCTTGCAGGAGCCAGTGGTTGGCGGTGTTTCTGGCAGTTCTCTGGAACGCCTTCTCCCAGTGGGAACTCCAGGAGTGGAGGGGCTGCGGTTTGCCAGGAATGGGGACGAGAAGCGGACGTAGTGTTTGGGCGTGCTGTAGACCTGTGGAGAGCAGGCCATGCCTGGTAGGGCATTCAGCTGTGTGGCGAGTACTTCAGGGTCACTGCTTATTCTCAGCGGTCGCTCTGGGGCCGGCTCCGGGGTTCGCACTGCACCACTGTCCTGCTGCTTCTCTCCCACCCACTCACTCACAAAGTGCTGTTGAAAAGAGTTTAAGAAGATCTGTAGGGTTTCCCGTACAATAAATTGGTTTAATATGATGTTTACATATGATGTGTACATTTGCCAAAACAAACTAGCTATTAAAACGTTTTTGTTTACAAGTAGCTCAATTTTAAAAGCAAAGTTGCAAGACCCTGATATAAGACAAAAGAAAGTATAGGTGTCAAACAACCACACAACTGCTCAGTAATGGTGACATGCTGTTGGCCATGCAGAAACATTGCTATGGACGGACCTTTTTAGTTTTGAAGTTCTTGCTCCCATTGCGGTTTCGGTCAGGTTCAGGTGAGCTGCTGTGCGGAGGGCTGCTGTCTGGTGCTTCGGCAGGGATGGACTCCGGCTCTGGTGCAGTGGGAGTCTCTCCTTCAGGGGCTTCATTGGTCAGAGGCTCCAAAGACTCAGTCGGAGAGCCAGGGGCCAAGTCAGAACAGGTGCTGATGGTGCGAGCTCGCCGGCGCTGTTGGCCGATGTGCGTGCGGTTCCTTGAGAAACTTTTCCTGTTCCTTGAGCTTTTGACCTTGGCCGGCTTTAATCCCGGCTCCTCTTTCACCTCCAGAAGTGGCTATGAGAAAGACAGTGTTTGTATCCATTAAAATTATGCAAAAGTAAAAATAAACAAATATATATGTATATGTATATCACTGTCATTTACAAGTGCTTTATCGCTCATATGCAGTGGGGTTTTGTCTCTCTAGAAAATCTAATAAAAGATAAATTGTGAAAGTACTTTGTTTGGGGGCATGCTGGTAGAACACCAAAAAGTGGCTTCTGCAGGCTATTGCTAAAGCTTTCAAAAGAACACAAAACAAGAGGGTTTTTTTTGTCTCCATGCGCTCACCTGCATGACAACTGGAGAATCTACCATCTCTGGTGTGGCTGGATGCTCGTCCTTGATGTCACTGCGGCCCCCGTCTGTCTTGACGCTGCCGATTCTTTCCAGGGCCTGCTCTCTACGTTTCTCCCTCTTCTCCATTCGGGCAAAGGCTTGCAGGATGGCCTCCATCTTCCTTTCTTCTCTTGTCTGCAGAGAGATAGGCGCGGGGTTTGGAGGAGGGGTGATGGGACAGGAAGAGGGAGCAGAGACATTAGTCCATGGAGTACTACTATCCCACATAGCCCCAGAGGTAGCGAGACAACGGGTTATAGTGTACTACACAGCAAAAGCCGATCTAGCTTTGCAAAGTGCAGAGTGAAAGAAAAGGTGTAAAAGTGACCCCTTGCTTTCACAATAAGAGAAACAAACCAGAGAGATGGTCAGGCAGGAGCAACAGAAAAATGTGAGGATGTAAATGGTCTATATTTATATAGCGCTTTTCTACCTTAACGGACAAAGAGCTTTACAATTAAACCCTGACAAACCAGGAGGTTGCATGTCTAATGTGTTCCTATATGCATGTTTGTGCCACAAATAACCCCAGCTCTACCTCCACCAAAAAAAACCAAACAAAGAGCTACCTTCAGTCAGAACACCCCTATGAAAAGATATTCGTACCACATAACATACTGAAACAACAGACATATTGCTGAGAGATCAGGCTAAAGACAGGTGTCTGTAAAGATGGGACAGTTAGTACGCTTGTAAGTCAGTCACCTCTGGGAGATTTGGGGATGGGGAGGCTGGTAGATGGGTGGAGTAGGGTTGGCTATGAAAGTTTACCTCCTTGTGTATCAGTCCCTTCCAGCTGGAAGCCGCCCCGACAGGGAGATGGGACTGCTCCGCTGGGTTGGCCTGAATGTTCAATAAAGAGACAGCCCAGTTTAGAAGAGACATGTCCCCCTTAAACAAGGCTTCACAAACACTGGACAGGGCTAGACACTCGCTGATCTTCTGGTGGTACAAAATAGGCCTGTGTCAGGTACCGTAGGTGTTGGACTTTGTAATTACCTACTATTGAGGATACTGGTAACTATGAGGCTACTTCAGGAAGGCTCTAATGACACCACAAAACTGCCAAATAATTTAACTCCTAATGACATCTAGGTTAGGACTATTTTATCAAATAGCTGATGTTTTACATTGTTGAGGTTCACACCTGCCACACCACTTCAAGGGTTTTCATCCTTATAACAACCTCTCTATTATATAACAATACAAGCTCGTTAAGGCCTCTTTAAACTGCAAATTTAGGCTGTCTGTGACGAGGGGAAAATGTTAAAATCTGTAGTCTTCAGTCCAAAACGGTGGTCCTAGATTGCACTCTCTGAAACATGCCCTATTTTGAGTTTTGGAGACCAAACACACCCATGGCAAAATTCTGAAAGTATCTGAAATTTAGCACCAAAATTCTCACAAGGTTACTGCTGCTTCAACCCACCAACCAATCAGAAGATTACACTAGTTGGCGCACAATTTTTTTTTAATACAGTTTATGAAACAAAACAACACACACGTGCACATGGGACTCTGGCAAAAAAAAAAAAAAAAAGAAATATGGCCAAAGGTTGTTTATTGTTTTGCTGCAAAAAAAAAAAAAAAAAAAAAAAAACACATGTGCACCAATCACCTAAAAACAACCTGCGGTGGTGCAGTGGTTAGCACTGTCGCCTCACAGCAGCCTCACACTTGGTTTGAACCTGCGAACCTGGGGCCTTTTCTGTGCGTTCTCGTGTTCTCCCTGTGCCTGCGTGGGTTTCCTCCAGGTGCTCTGGTTTCCTCCCACAGTCCAAGGGGAGGAAAATTAGGTTAATTGGTTAATCTCTGTCAGCACTGATTGACTGGCGACCCTGTCAAGGGGTCTCACCCAATGTCAGCTGTGATTGGCTACAGGTCCCCTACAACCCTCAAGGATAAGCAGGTATAGCTAATAGATGGACCTAAAAACAACTTTATTATCCCCAATTTGTTTCGCAGCCAGGTAGAACGCAGACTTGAGGCACTACTAGGCACAAAATGCCACTTGTAAACCAAAATTTTCGACACAGGCAAACCAGGATGATCCAGGGTGCCTTTTAAAACAATAGGGACTATTGTTTAAGTAGGGAAAATATCATGCCAACACACGTTATCTCCCCCGCACCTCGTCACGGGATAGATTTACAACACTCACATGCACCTACTACGCTTGTGATCGTCAGTTTGTGAATGCACACTTCTTTGACCCAGCGGCAGAGCTCTCTCCTGGGCCACATTTCATAGAAACCAGCCTATTGGATCCTCCAAAGTCAATATGGCCCTGGCAACAAGGCTCTACCCTCTGAAGCCCTCTCTCTCTCTGCCACCCCCTCCCTCTCTTCAACTATCTATCCCTCTCTGGCCGATTAGCAGAACTGTATTTTGGCCAAAGATGAGTCAGCACTTTACACCTTGGTCCACCGTGTGAAATGAAGCTGACTGCAGGGTAATTTCCAGAGTGTGTGTGTAGTGCACCATGCTCGCCTGTGTGTATGTGTGCTTGATCCCATCTCTCAGGGACATAAGGCTATTTGGCAGGGGGAAAAAAAAGAAAATAAAAAGTGCTTGAACCAGTAATTGGCCATTTAAAACTTCTAGGCGCAATGAAGGTGAGAGGAGAGCTATACTCAAACTATAATGCACACTGGGGGATAGTTTCAGCTGGCATGATGACACAACATGCCACATCCCACTGACAGGAGGTGTTGTAAACAGGCATTTGGCACTGGAGGCCTATTTATTTTCTAATATGCAGGAGAAAAAATGGCAACAAATGAGGGAAATAAATGTCACTGTGTAATAACTGACAAGCACATAGCCTAAGTGCTGTGAAGTAGAGGGAGGCCAAAGCTGCAGGAGGGAGAAAAAACAAATGAGCAAAACACAAACAAGGGCACTGAAAGAGGTGGGAGCACCAGCAGCAGATAAGTGATGAAGAGGAGTGAAGTTTAATGGAAGGGAGGTAGAGGACAGCTGCTCCTATCCAAGCCACAGCCCCAATAGCAGACAAATAGTTAGGTCCACCACACCGGGAGCAACAGGGGACAGGCTTATATTTATTTTCACTCTTTCTGCTGGGTGGCTGCATGGCAAAAAAAAAAAAAAAAAAACCCGCTGTAGCCCCTAGCTTGACACACTTACCATCTTCCTCCTCCTCTCTGCAATCTGCTCCTCTGACTCCATCTCTACTTCATTGCTAATGGAGTTTTTGTCTTCTAGATCCTCATATAACTCAGGATCCTGTAAGAGGAGGGGAGAGGGGGGTATGGCGCTTTATCACGGCTGATCAGTTAGTCTGGCTACAGACTATAGGGAGACAGGTAAGAGGGGAGGAGAGGTGGGGTGAGGGAGGAGGGAGAGGGGCAGGGGTAACCTGAAATATACAGGGAAGTAACATTTTTTTCTTTTTTTTTTTAAATGGAGGTCAGTCTGTGCACAAAACACACATGCTCAGAATTTGTCTTTGGTCTCACACAGTATCCGGTTGTTCATAAATGATGGTTAATGAATCTGCATATGCACCTCATAGTATGTGTTCCACTGTGAGCACACTCCATGCTGTCCCAGCACCCTCTTACAGAATGAACCATTTAGCAACTGACATACTCTGCCCTGCCTTCAGTGTGAACATAGGGTTGTAATAGCGATGTCTTTAAGACCATTCTATCTCCTGTCGGGACGTCTCATCTCGCCTTCTTCCTTTGAGCTGTGACACAACTCGGCAAAACATTTGGGGGTAAAACCACAGTCTTAAGCTATGTGACACACTGGACTGAGTGCTGAATGATCGAGCACCACATTTTATTAAATATACTTTGACACTAACAACATTTCTCTGATTTCAAACTGCTGAATGAACCTAATTTATAACAATTTGGCTTGGTCATGGCTAGTGAAAATTGCTTTTCTGGAACGGACGACAGACGAGAAATCCTGTTGCTGATAACACATCCGAGAGAAACGCCATTCTCTGAGTGTGTTGCACAAAAGGGTAATACACTGCAACACATCTCTGCCAGACAAGTTGCACAAAAGTGTATTGCAAAAGTGTCGTGCAGGGACAGTAAATTTGAATTATGCTGTCAAAATTATTAGTTGGGGGGCAAAGGTGAATGCATAAAGGGATGATGGGAAAAGTAGAGCGACTAACAATGGAAAACACATGCACAAAACATTTAACAAAGAGCAAAAAAAAAATTGCATGCACTGACCATAAGGGTAAATGTATGTTAACAAAAAAATATGCTATAGTAGACAAAGTCTAAACATGTAACATGTGATTAAAGGATGAGATGAGGGTGATTGGGTGCATTAAGTGTGATGTTCATAAAAGTGTAATCTTGCCTGGTTGTTTGAGATGGAGAGGCGGAGAGGAGAGAGTTTCCTCTGTTTGCCGTCGCCTACGCTCTTGCTCTTCCCCTCGCCGTCCAAACCCATGTTCTGGTTCTGGCCCAGGTCCTCCCGGACCGTCTCCTTGTCCTTGCGGCTCCCTCGTCGCCGCCCCCCAGAGCCCAGGTTCTCTGTGGGTTCTAGGTTGTGCTTGAGCACCGGGCACTCCTGGTTCCCCTTCACACAGGCACAGTCCACCTTGTATTTACTGTAAATATTAAAAGAGAAGAGAAAGACACACACAAAGAAGAGAAAGCAAAATATGAAGTTAGAAGGCGATATGATCTTGCCGTGCTACTGTGGTTCTGCATGCTACTTGCTAAGTTCACTCCTTATAACTCACCAGCTGCCATAGTCATAATCAAAACCAATGGTGATCTCTGTGCCTTTGGTGATTGGCCTCAATGAGTAGATGTATAAATGCAGCATGCCATCCTCAATGACGTGCCGCACCTGGGGATGGTTAAGCAAAACATTAGCGAAGACAAATCATTGATGGATGCAGAAAGCAAGGGCTGGCTTAATTAAAATTAATCTAGTCATTCCGTTTTTTGGGAGGTTTACCTACTTCAGAATTAGGGGTGCAGGAGCGACGGATGAAGCGGGCCTCGTTGCCAAAGCTGCGTGCGTCCACACACATCTCCAGTCCGTCAAATTTAGAATAAAATAACACAAATGGGTATGGCCTAAAGAGGGAAACAAATAAGGTCAATACATGTGTTAATAATTCACATTAAAAACACCACACTGTAATGAACTACAATGCATAGCTATCCATCCCAAGTCCCCACGCCAATTAGTTTGACCTGCATAAAAGAAAATGCAGTAATATTCAATTTACAAATCATAAAAAAGAACTCCAAGGAGATATCCTTTTGATAAGTGACTAGCATCCTGACCTCTTAAAGAAGTACCCATTGGCTTCAAACTGCTGTCGAAGCATGAACTTTCCCCTGTACTCAATGATGAGGGAGTCTGGGGCCAAGTCTCGCACCGCCTTGAGGATCTTCTTGTTCTTCTGAACTTGGCTCTGAAAGAGAGAGGGACAGTCAGACGTGAGTACAGATCTGGGGCAGGCTACACATTCAATTACTACACTAAAAGATTTTAAGGGTGGTTGAGTTTGGACATCTGACTTTACTTACCTCCACGGGCGGTTTGAAAGAAGCGGGGTGCGTGTTGTATGCCAGGCTCTTGCCATCTCCTTGCTCTTTAACACGCAACAGGACCTGGACGTCCTCACTGTACTGATTGCTGCTGGCCTCCTCATAGCGCTCCATCCACGTCTTGATCTTGTTCTCCCACAGGGACAGGTGATCTGTCGGCTCCTGCTCTGGAGCTGCACCCTGAGAAAAAAAAAAAAAAAACAGGATAGTTGTAGGTACATGTGGCTCAAGTTTTGACGGAAGACTACAGGACTCTGAACACAATGGCTCTGTGAGTTTACCTTCACTCTGGAGGATTTTCTGGATCCCTCTCGGAAGGCCTGGCAAAAAGAAATTGAAACTTTAATGTTAATTGAAGTTCAAGCATATAATACATAATGTGCTTTGACCCGGTTCATTATGAATTAATTAGTCAAACCTGACCTTCTTAGCTCGGGCAGAGGATGCTGGAGGCTCTTTATCACCACTCTTTTTGCGTTTTTTATCAGTCTGCTTATTGCCAAGGCGCCCAGTAGTTAGGGTGATGGTGGTAGGCGTGTGTTGGAAGGTGGAGTAGAGCTCTAGCGGCACCTCATCTCCACTCTCTGTAGCACTGGTGTCCCCATCTGAAAAAGCAAACAAATCCATTTGAGTTAATAGAAGGGAGTACTGAACAAAGCTATAAAGAGCTACAGCTGCTGCAGGCAACAACAAAAAAAGAGCTAGCCATGTTACAATAATAGAAGATGAGGTATGTTACAACACAGATTAGAAAAGGAGTTTGCTTCTTGTCCAGCAGGTGTCAGTGTGTCCCAGGCTCAGGCTGAGTGAAATTGGCCTGACTTGCGGGGATGGAGGATGCATCCTGACTACAACCTGCTGGATTTACTAACAATATGGCCATTTACTGCAGCAAGGAGGCCAGTAAAAGCAGAACTAAAAGATCTATCTTAAGCCTTCATAGAAAACGTTAGAAATACCTTACTACATGCAGTGGGTGATGCAGCTCTCAAAACAACAACCTACTCGGTGTTTTATCCAATTTTGTGTCAATACATTGTTACTCTGTTGAGATTTTCAAAAAGGTAAACTAAAGGATTAAGGTCTAAAAGCAATATTTATAAAGACTATAGCCTATATATCCATCAGTGTAGTCATGCTTACCAGACAAACATTCTCGTTTCCTGGTCTGCAGCAGGATGGCCCTCTCTCTATCTAGGTGTCGTGGTTGGCAGCGTTCACACAGGTAGGTCTCAGGAATGTTCTGCCTGTCGATGCCCATGCAGTCTATATGCTGCCAGGCACTAGAAAATAATTTTAACAAAAGGATTTTAACAAGCTTTTAAATCACAGTTTGAAGTCAATGTTAACGACAACTTTGGGCCACAAACGTTTGAGTCATCAACTACTTAAGATCATGGAAAAGATCTGGTAAAATGACAACGTGTCAACTGGGCTCTTACCTGCACTTGTCACAGCAGATCATGTAGCCGTCATCGTGGGTGAAGCCACAGATGCAGCGGGTGATGTCAGCCCCGTAGCTGCCATCCTCCGAGGTGCTGAGCGTGGTACCCCTGGATGCTTCGTCCTGGCCCCCTGGAACAAACAACCCCCCCTCTCCTTGTCGGATCAACATGGAGGGGGGCGGGGAGGCCGGTGGAGTGGGTGGGGGCCGCGCCCCATAGTTATGATCCTGATGAAAGGATGGCAGATAGGGGCGTTATGTGGTGTAGGTAAATAACAGTTTAGTATGGTGATAATTCACAAAGCAAAATCACCAAAATGTGCAGCATTAGTGAAGGTAAGGACCAGCGGAATAACAACTTAAATCCTGATGGTGTTTTATTAGTGTTGTATTATGGAAATACAGTGAATAATATAGTAAATGTTTCCTATACGGCTGCACTACGAATTATTTTCACTTTCGATCAATCGGACAATATCTTTTTAAACAGTAAACACCCGTCACAATTTCCTTAAGCCGAAGTTGATGTCATCGAGTGTCTTGTTTTGCCCAAAACAAAAAGATCAAATTTACTATAAAAATAGTACATATACTATAATGCAAAACAAGGAAAAGCAGCAATTTCTCACACTTGAGAAGCTGGGACTATCAAATCTTTGCCATGTTTGCTTAAACAATTAATAGATTATCAAAATAGTTGCTGATTAATTTTTTGCCGATCACCTGAACAACCTACCCCATTGAGCTTTAATTTCCTATATCACCAAGATTGAGCAAACCAGTTTATTACAAGTCAATGTTCTACGTCAGCCGTAATGGGGGGGTATTCATGTTGCACTCAATGATTAACAGAGAGGCTTGGGCTAAAGGTGTGTAGTTTATTTGTAATAGGGAAGGAAAGAACAGTGTGTGTACTCACAGCGTAAGGCAGGCCAATGTAACTGTGGGAATGGTGAGAACTGCTGCTGTAGATCTGGTGTGGGTAGCTGGACTTTTCCACCACCACAGGGCTGGCCTCCACCGATTCTGGTCTGCTGAGCAGCAACACAAACAAAGAACAAACATTACTGTACACTCTAAAACTCCGATAACAATGTTACACAGATAAATTGTTTCCCTCCAACAGTGTGAGGAAGTGTGTGTGCAACAGCAAGCTTAGCAGGGAAGCAGGGTAGCTACTGGTGGTGACACGGAGGTACAGTGGCAAGAACATAGACAGTAACACTGTGTAGATCAGGGGGGCTGGGGCATTTGAAAGCCAATGCACAACCAGTGGTGGAACGTAACTGTATATCCATTTAATGCTACTTTACGCCTCTACTATTCTCCATTTCAGGTAAATATTAGACTGTTAACATCATTACATTTATCAGGCAGTCATAATTACTAGATTACTAGACTAGAATTAGACTTTAAGGTTTTACACAAATATATATGTAATAAGCTTAGAAAATGCCACACATTACAAATCAAACCAGTGGTTTCCAGCCTTTTTGGCTTGTGACTGATAAAAAAAAGCACTGTGTAGTTCTTCTCACATGGTTAAATAACCCAAATATATGTTATTTCACAATACAAAAGTAAAGATTAGGGAATACATGCATAAAAATTTGTGTACGAGATGTTTTTCTTTCAAATACAAACGTATGTCACGTTACTATATATCTGTTAAATGGGCCATTTTGCTTTAGATACTTAAAGTAAAATTTACTGATAATTCTTTTACTTTGGAGCTGCAACGATCGGTCGACCTATCGATTATCAACAGAAAAATAATTGGCATCTATTTTAATAATTGATTAATGGTTAGTCATTTTTCAGACAAAAATTGCAGAAAATGCTGTTTTTAGCCTCTCAAATATGGAGATTTCCTGCGTTTTACTTAGGTAAAATCTGAATACTTCTTCCACCACTGACCGTCACGCCACCGTGGATGGAAAACTCAGGCCTGAGCGTCAGACAAATAATAATACATGTCAAAATAAATGACAATTGTACCTCTGAACCCAGATCTACAAGGCAATTATTACAAACATGGTGTCTCTCACCCACACAAAACAACACGCACACAACCTTGTATTCATACCAAACCAGTACATCCACTTTCGCCAGGATCACAATGCAGTTAAGGGGAGAGCCCGTTTGGCCGTTTGAGACCAACCCTCCCTTATTATGAAATGATTAATCTACTGTTCAGTTGCTGAGGGGGTGGCTCTAGAGGAAGAGGGAAGTGGAACTGGCAAAACGGATGGCCTGAGACAAGACAGTCGGGTATGAAGAGGGAAGAAAAAAGGAAGAGAGGAAAACAGGACAAGCACGACGCATTTGTGATACAAGGAGAGTTGAAAGCAAGGTGCGATAACCCACATGCGTTAATGGTTCAATCATGCGTTCAAACATTACTTGATTCTCCTGTTTTCACAGAGTCCTGTCTAGAAAACGGTTTCAAGGTTGGAGACATACAAAACCTAGTGTGTAGGTATATGTCACAGCTGCTGAGCTTGGTTCCTACTATGCTCTGTCTCTATCAACACTAAAAGTACACTTTACACCATCTGACTCCGTGAGGGTCACTGCCAACAAGTTTCCGTGAACAAGGCAACAAAACATGGAGAAAAGCTCACTAAGCATACTGGACAGCCTCAGGAATACAGAGTAAGATAGGTACAAAAGACTATGGGGACTCTGAACAGGCCATGTAGCATTTAAAACATTAAAAAAACATTAAAACAGCTTGGCTTACACTGCGAGTCCATACCCGCCATATTTCAAAGCTCATATTCGGAAAACAAGTACAGTGAAAAAAACCAGCCACATTTGGAGATATAGATAATGACACAAATGAAATTTTAAATATGAGTCCCAAGGTTAAGTGGTGATACGATACCTGCGTGAGCCCTTCTCAGCCCTATCACTCTTGTTGCATACCGTAAGAGCAATGTGCAACACTTCCTGTGTGAGTTGCCGCTCAAGTATTCACTGTTGAAGTGAAAACGTAAGTGCATGCATGAGGTCTGGAGGCGGACCCAGGGAAGTGTGTGTGTGTGTGTGTGTGTGTGTGTGTGTGTGTGTGTGTGTGTGTGTGTGTGTGTGTGTGTGTGTGTGTGTGCATGCACCTCAGAATAACTGCCAAACAGAACAATCTCAACAGTTTGAGTGTGTGGAGAGAGCCTGGCTTAAAAAGTTAGAGGGAGAATTTAAAAATCATACTTGAGAGTGCAGTAGGCTCGCTAACTTTCTCCCATTAATGATTAACCAGATCAAAGTCTACATTTTATAATACATGGATTTAAGATTTGGCCGAGGCATGTATCATTAAGTGGTCAAGGAAGGAAATTAAATATAAGAGAATTGGACTCTTTGCACTCTTTCAGTTTGAACTACAAGTGAATGAGTGAGAGAGACAGAGAGAGAAAGAAGGCAAACAAGTGAGCCAACTTGTTCAGTGGGAAGGAAGTAAGCGTGTTTGAATGTATGTGTGCATAGCTGGAGGGTTTGTATCATAGCTCCTCTCCAGGGAATAGGAAGGAGGGCCAAGAGAGTTGAAGTACATACAGTACAAGTCAGAGGGTTGCAGACATACAGGTAGTCATAATCAGACTCAAACATGAACAGGTACAGCCTTGTGTCATGCACATGAAAAGATGATGAGTGAGAGGAAGAAATAATTCTTTTGCCAATTCAAGTTCAAATTAAGGTGTGCAGCCAGGTATGCACTATTTATAGCTCATACATGTCAAAAAGTATTTAAAAAGGAACAGATGTTATTAAGAATGCAAACACCTGCTGGGAGAGGGTGAAGAAGCAGAGTGGACGAGCGTGGAGAATGGAAGGATTAACATCAGGAGAGAAAAAAGAGCAGCACTGAACAGCCAGGGGCAACGCCTTTACTCCCAAAGAGCTCCCACTCGCTGCCATGGAAACACTACGTATTCTGTTAGCAGCGTGTGCGCGCACGCCGGGCTCTGTGTGTCACTGTGGACGGACACACACACACACACACACACACACACACACACACACACACACACACACACACACACACACACACACACACACACACACACACACACACACACACACACACACACACACACACACACACACACACACACACACACACACACACACAGCATTAGCCAACAGCTGGTCACGCTGCTGCAGTCTTCAGGGGGATGTGGAAGGGACGTGACGCTGTTTCGCTGGTGAGTAACCAGCCCCACTATCCCAGACTCGGCTGGCCTCTCACAATACACCAAAGAGCTGTGTGTGTGTGTGTGTGTGTGTGTGTGTGTGTGTGTGTGTACTACGTTCCGTCCCTCTGGTCAGGACGGGACCTGAGCAGCAGCAGGTGGAAGCCCCTTTCAAGCTTGTTATCTGCTTTTGAATAAAGCTGCAGCAGGCGATCGGACGCAGGAAGGACAAAGACTGAGTGAGTGAGTCAGTCGAGGCAAGGGGCTAACTCCTACCCCCGATGGCAACAGAGCTCCGTGGAGGGAGGGGGAGGAGGGGGCAAGGGTACGCAGAGGGACTGTTTAAGACGCCATGTCTATGTGAGGGCCACCTGTCACTCAGGCCAGCGACCATGGCAACAGGCCCTGCGCAGTGCAGAGGGGAGCGAGGGACAGATACCATGGCAACACAAGCTGTCACGGCAACAGCTCTGATGAAGGCCAAGGGGAGGGCTGGCTCTCTTTTAAAGAGACAGGAGCCCCCTCCATAAGTTGATGACGTGTGTTATTCTTTAGTCATACGAGAACCTCTTGCTTCATTTATTTGACCAGAAAAATGTCCTTGACAAGACTGGGAAACCGAGAGGAGGGGCAATAAGGAGGCTTGTTGCCATGGCTCCATGCCCCATTTCTGTATTACTGACTCAATGCAGAGTACACACATGCAAACATCAAGCTACAGCAATAGAAAAGGATCAAGGAAAAGTATGTTGTGTACGATTCACACTCAGTTAGTGTTATAAACACAGTCGGCACATATACATCTACATTCTAGGCTCACTGCCAGTTTCACATGGGCAGATGTAGTTAATGGCTGAACACGGACTACATCTATGTGATGGTGGAGTGCAAGTATAATCAATCGCGTTAACAGTAACTTTGTAAACGTGGAGATGTGGAAAGAAAGAACTGAATCAAGGCATAGAGTTAAGAAAAAGATAATAGAGCTGCTTTAGTCCGAGAACAATGGTAGCGAAACTGAAAATGAACTTTTGTCAAAGACGAAGACCAAAGATAGTATGTATATGTATGTATATGGTATGGTAAGAATGAATGAGTGGAGATAATTAGAAAGTGAGGGGGCATAGAAGGTGTGAACCGTGAAGGTTTGGTGAGTTTGTCAGTGTTACTCACTCTGAGCCCGCAGCCATGTCCAGATATGAGGCGTCTGCTGTGTCCACCCCTACTGGGATGACTATGCTCATGACGTTCTCTGCTGATCAGTTCTTGTCCTACTGAGTCCAGAGAATGGGAGTCCAAAACACTGAGGCATGCCAGCCACAGCAGTCATTGCAGACATCTAAGTGCATCCACAAGGCCTGAACATGTAGTAGGAGAGGAGAAGTCAGACAAAAGAGAAAGGGAACAAAGAAAATCAGTTAGTATTGGGTAGAAGCATCTTTACAAGCCTACATTGATAATCAGTTTCAACAATATGTGATTTCTTTCATACCAAGGACAAAAGCACTTGCAAAGTTGCAGTACCTAGGAAACCTGAAATTACAAATCATATTGAAAACAGGGTATTTCCAGCACATGTTAATGCATGACTCATACATTCAGACCAAGAAAAGTGTTTGACAGGGAAGCGTATGATAGGAATTTCCCCTCTGACAACGCTACCAAGCTGAGGTATTGACTGATGAAAAGCGAGAGGATATGATTTTGTAAGGTTAAGCCTGAGCTGCTGCTGTGAACTGCGCTAAAGCGACCTCTACACAAGATCTGCCAGGAATGCAGAAGGCTGCACTGTAAGAAAGCTCCCACAAAGGGGAGCAAGAGAACACAGAGCAGCCAGCCGCCATGAAAGGAGGGAGGAATAATGCAACACACAGAGGCCATTTTTCCCCCTTCGACTAAAGAGGACTGCTCTATTCTAAGCACTCATCTCAATGAAAGACACACACACACAAAATCTTTGCATTAGACATTTTGTTGATAGCAAAGCTTACGTTGTGATCGTTGCTACGGTTAGGATTGCAAGCTATTCACATGGAAAAAGCGGCTGTAGGATCAATTCATCAATAATTGACTGCATTAGGTGTCAGGCAATGGACGTAGTGCCCCTTTGGTCACCAAGTAGGAGGTTGGTTGAACTAATAAATTATACACCAGCAACAGTATTGATGGGAATATTAAGCCATGTATTTGAGTCCGATGTGAATCGAGACGGGAGCATATGTGTGTGGCTGCCGCTGATACTGAGAGCTCTGTTGATAAGCGGGATTAATGGGGAGGGACAGATGCCGAGACAAAATAGGCTGGAGGTCACACCTCCGCCTGGCCTGCTCATGCACACTCAGGCCAAACAGAGGCTCAGATCATGCTACGGGTATAGATGGTCGAGGGGTTACAAAGCAGGGATAGGTCATATATTGAGTAGGGACATACTTCAAAACACTTAGCAAGCAATAACGCACCATCACATCAAAACCTGTCTATGCATGCCTATGAGGTATCTGCCCACTCTGGCCTAACCTTGTCCTCTGAAGCACTCACACAAATGCATGTCGACACACGTCTCTCTCCAGGAAACCTGTATTTCCTTACCAGGTTGGCTATTACCTACAAGGCCTCTGTCAAGGAAACTCACTGTTCACAGGGGACGGACAGACAGACAGACAGACACACACACACACTCTTTAAATAGGAAAGGACAGCTCTGAGAGCAATTTCAGGTACTAATTCACCCAAATGCACTATTTGAGCCAGCAGGACTGGTGAGAGGCTCAGACATGACAGCTGTCAGCTCCAGGCCTAATTAATAGCAGGAAGAAGACCCGTGTGTCTGTGCGTCAGCCAGGACTACTGATGGGATCACCCTCCATATTCTCTTCTGACTGTGTGTAGTGAATGGGTTAAATAGGCTCAATGGTGTTTTAAGTCCCCAACGTCTCCTTCCAGGCAGCGCTGCGACCGTTGACTTCAAGGCACCTAACCCTAACTATAACTGTTGCCTAATCCTAGTGCAGCGCTGCCTGGAAGGAGACGTTGGGGGGGGGGGGTTAAAACACCCAAACACACAAATGTTAAATAGCAGAGCTTTATCACTGGCAGAGGAATTTCATGAGGGAAGCTGTAACCAGAACTCTTTCAACAAGGTTGGGCCGGTTTGCGAAAAAAACTGAAATGACAGATTCCCCCTCCTTTGTATTATTGGAGAGGCCAAGTATGTTTGAGCACTGGTAAAATGCTTATCCTCCGAAGCAGCCCGTTTGTTCCCCCGTCCACTAGGTTTGTCTCCACTTCATCCAGGGAATCCTGCGGTCACAACTAAGGAATGCACATACAAGCTCACATTCATCCCCCTGCACACACACTTAGACAGATAACCCCTCGCCCTGTCCTTTTAAACATTCCTCACTATAGGGAAGAACTGTGTGCGAACATATGTGCACTGCAGCCAGATACAGTCAAGAGACTGGCAAAAGGCAGATGGAAAAAAGAAAACAAGTACAGTACAGCAGCATTCCTGACTAAATCTGAGCTGCACTGTGACTGCCTCTGCCCGCTCCTCCTACTTCCTCTAGAAGAGCTGTACATAACCCCAGAGAAACGCAGTCAAAGAAAGGAAAACAGAAAAAAAAAAAATCCCCCCCTTTCCTGTGCCCAGTCACCCCGCCCAGCCGGATTTCTCTCCCTCCTCTGTGCATTTCCTAAATAAACCTGAAGACAGTAACACAGAGCGAAAGGGAGTGTCACAGACGCAGTTCCTAATTACAAAGAGCCCAGGAGAGACCATTTAAAGCCACCTTTGGCCAAATCCACCGCTGTTATGGAAACGCATTAGCAAAGCGAGTGGTGGGGGAAATGGGGAACATGCACAGGGGTGGGCGAGTAGAACACGGACATAGAAAGACATGTAGCAAAAGTGGACAATAGTAAAAGAAGGCACAAGATGGAAGTGGTTTAGGTTTGTTTGGTTTAGTGCATCGTCTTTCTCTAAAAGCGTTCACCTTTCATGCGCTCTTTGAACAGATTTTCTTGCACTGTAGGGAGCTTTAGAAATCATCCACAGCCCCTCCATTTCAGAGGGCAGCGGGGTGGGGGAGGTGTACATGGGGTCTGTCTGACAGTGACGCTACACAGCGTAGACCTGGGTGGACTCTGGGTGGCAGAATGGAGCACATAGCTCAACCCAGTCTCTGCTTTCTCCTCCTTCCCTCCCTCAGCAAGGGGAGACAGTCACATCATTGTGTGGGGAATAACTATCCTCTTAAGACAGAACCACACTGACGACAGTGAGGGAAAACCCATACCACCACTCAAAACCATGCCACTACAGACAACAGCTTTCCTCTCTCTCTCTAGTTTATTACCACTGCTCTGTGTGCGAGTGTTTTCATTCTTATTTTCGCAGTTAAGTTGCGGCAGACTATGTTTTTCTGTTAAGTGGGAGGAGCAAGAGAAAATGAGGGATTCCAACTGAGTCCCACAGACCCCCTGCCAACCTGATGTGACTTCACACAATCATCGTAGCTGGATGCAATGACTCAGCTCATAAACAAACAGATAAAACAAATTCATAAAAATACAGCCATGTACACAGGAAGAATGACCCAGATGGAATGCAGGCCTGGCCCTCTTTTTCATAGTACCCACAGTGGGACACATTGCATCTACCCTGTCCTTCATAAATCAGTGTGCCCAGGCTGCCAGCACTCCCTTTGCACTCGAGCACTGAAGGTGAAGTCATACATCAATACAGCCGGGGATATGGATGTGAACGTCCAAACAATAGGTCTGTGCTGTTGTGAGTGCAAGCCAGTACCTCGGCAGATTGTAAAGATCAGCCCATTTAGCAGTCAGGTGACGAGGAGATAGCGGTGTTGCAGTGTTCATGTCCCATAACTAGCAATTCGTAGACAAAACAATAGACGAGTAGGGCCAGCAGTGCTGATGAAGAAACAAAGTAAGAAAATGTAGGAGGTTTTCAGAGCTACATTACACGTCTATTCACAGTGGGCATGAAGCTGCAACTTCAAAGGGCATCGCATCAGGCTTGCTACCTGCCACGTTTTATCTACATGGGGACTTTTTACATGGCTGTAATAGATAAGACGTGAGACATATAATCCTAATACAGCCTCGCAAGGACAAAAAGCAAAACAATATCCTCTGTGCTCAGTTCAAACAGCCAGCGAGTGAGTAAAGTCAGTAGGAACAGGATCTGGCAGCAAAGCTGGGGCAGCCCTCCTGTAGTCTGAGTAATGTCTGTTCAAGAGAACCCCCGGGGCACGATCTCTCCATCTCCCTCTCGCTCCTGCTTACAGAGTATCACAGCCAGGCTCTGTGTGGTCAAGGGTGAGTTCCTTTAAACATTTGCAAACTAGACAGGTACACACTACATTAAATGAACCAATTCACATAACGGTGCATCTTTATCTATGTGACTTAGGTTGTGAAGGCCAATGTGATGTTGTCTCTTGGTCCTGGAGACCTATCCTGGTTGTCCGAGCAGGCACATGTGCAGCTGGAAGCCAATTACAGCATTTGGAGAATGCAACGTGCAACTAACTAAAAGTGTGAGATGTACATGATGTGTGTCCAGAGAAAATGTGGAGAGGCATCTCAGCATCTACAGGGCAAAAGAACAGTAAGAGCCACTCAGGTCCCATTACAGCAATGTTAGAGGATCAATTTCACACCTGGACCGCAATGCCGTTACATCACCAACATTGAGGGCACATCCCCTCTTTATTCGGCCCATCCTGCCCTGTGCTACTACTACCCATCAATGCTATTGTAACACAGGTACAGCAACAGGAAAATGGTTAGGGAGGTGTAGTAGGGCTGCAGCCTCAGCCCTAAAGCCACCTGTCGGTGGGCAGCTTGCTAGTTTAAAGAGGGATCTGTTACGGCCCATCTAGCAGCACAAAAACAGGTCACCCGAGCCCTGGTTTCTCCTCCCAGCTGGGATACCATGTGACTGTGTTGGGCCCCAGAGTCAGGCCACTTTGTCTCTGGGTCTCTCAGGGTATGGGTACCGCACAAGTGAGGTCACTGGAGACCAGGCCAAAGCCCCACAGCTTAGCCCCACATGGTGAGGTGTGTATCTACAGAGACATACATTTCACCTTCACAGGCATGCTACTGTTTCAGGGATGAGAGTTTACTATCTGGAGACTGGGCAGAGCACAATAACAAGGGGAGCTCCTCCAAGTACAGGAAGAGTGTCAAAGAGAAAGAAGAATCGGTGGCCTTCATCTGCCCTATCAATATGTCAATACACCAACAGACATCCTGTGCACCTGCTTGACTTCTTTATTGTCTCTCTCTCTACTGCGCACACTGAAAAATGAAATAGTTCTGTGCTTGGCTTTTTCATCGATTGTGTCTCCGAGAGTCTGTCTAGGGGTTAGGGTGAGAGGAAAGGTGTGTCATCTGAGACTGCTTTGACTCCTTGCCGCCTGCCAGAGTGCCCTGTCCCTATGGCAGAGGGGGAGTGGCAGCTCACCTCCCGTCACCATCTCTGTCAACAAAGCAAGCAAACACACACTTTGCTGCACAAGGCAACCAGGCACACATGCAGCCAGTCAGGTATTTTACACTTGCAGCTTCAATATCATGTAGACAGGAAAAGGAGTGACTATTAGGTCAAAGAGGGCCTCTGCTCCTTTAAAAGTAAGAACAAGATGGCTGGGGATTTTGTGTATTATGTAGCCGAGACTGCAGAGCAGCACAGTAGGGCTCTCTCACTTATCTAGTAGTAAACCCTCCACAGAAGAGAAGACCCTTTGACATTTACTATGATGTGAGCCATATCCACTAGAACTTCATTGTAAGGACACTGACCCTTAATGGACAGAAGCTATACAGACCATTCAAGTGCTTAGTGAGGTTTATGATATGAAGAATAATGATAAAGTGACTTGAAATTGACCATCTTTCGTCTGCCTATTTTACAAGGTATGGTTCGAAGGGATTTAGAGGCCTGTGTTGTGCATTACTCCTGCTATTGAAAGGTGCTTTAGTCAAACAAGCACCTATGTATGAAACATCTATTGGTCCAACACTGGTGGTCCGCAGTGCCGCACTAAAGTTGACGACAACAACATCCTCACCCGCCGGCTACACAGCTGTTTACAGTCATGAAAATCACATTTATGTTGTGGATTGTTTGAACTATAGTCACACTGGAGATTCAATGTGCTACTGCAACTTTGAAATATTCCCTTTTTTCACTCAACCGACATTAAAATTATCAGGTGGAAAAAGCGCTCCTCTGCAAAAGTCATAAAACAGACATTTCAGCTGAACAAAGTGCAAATGTTTGTCCCACAGGGTAATGTCGAGGAAAGGACAGCTGTGCCACATCCTGGCAGGGCTTTGTGAGAGCCCACAGGCTTGATAAAACTTACCTGGAGCTTTCATTTGGTTCCCTAAATATTTGTTTAAATGTTGACATTAGATGGTACTATGGTTAAAATGCAATTTTGGGGCACATTCGTGGCCGGCAGCATTAATAAATATTCAATTTATTTAATTTTTTACTATTGTGTACTTGAAGTATGTGATGTGTAAATTGTAGGCGTCTTGAGCTGAAGCAAATTAAATATTCAACTAATTTCTTTGTCTTTGAACTTGTTCTTCACACTCAATACAAGCATCAAACTATCCTCCCTAATCAACATTAAAATTCAAAATGATAATTATTAGCCATCATAACTAACCAGCTCACATTTCCAATGTGTTTCAATTAAATATTGAGTGCATTTCCTATCACACTAAAGGAGATACATGTGAAACAGTAAAGAGGAAATAGAAACCATGGTTGTAGGGGACAAACTACATAATGTTGACTTAGTAAAGATGATTTCAGGGAGCAGTTCTGCAATATATTTATTTTGACAAGAGTTGTGCTTGTTTACCTTTATTAAGCTCAATGCTATCAAAATATGTACTATATGCTCTTCACTGTATTTTGCGGTACGTTTTTTTATGATAATAAACCTCATGTCCCATCATCCAACACGAAACACGAGCAATAGCATAAACCGTGACGCATGTTACAGGGATACTATATTATTCGTTTTGGGGAGGCACAACAGCGTCAGTGATTGTAACTATAATAAGCAAAAAGAACAGTATTACCGAGGTATGCTTTAGGTTTGTTTGACGTTATTGTCATGTCTAAACTCAACAAAATAAAAACCATGTGTTGTGTAGTTGCTTCCCTGTGAGTATGTCGGCGCTGCAGTCAGTCCTGCCGATAGGGGTGTGGAGGGTACAACGTTGCTATTATGTTACCACAACACCCTAGTGCTGTCGCCATTTTCATAGAGCTTTTCTCAGGACGGCGAGACAACCGTGTGGCCAGGGGAGCCTCGCCATGGGAGGAAAATCCCCAAGAATGCATTCAATCGCCTCTTTCATACACTCTACCTTAAGTATCACTCTGTCGGTACAGTCTCTGTGTTGTTACCATTACGTTTTTTTGTGAATTCGTCGACAGCAAAGCCAGTAAGCTAATAAGCTAGCAATTACGGCCAGCAATGGCCTCTGGAAATGTAGCAGGGTAATGGCATTCTGGGTAGCGAAACAATCGAAGCACGAACCGCATTCAATTTAACGTTTAAACTGTTATGCAAAAAGCGAAAGAAGCAACGTTTAACACAATATTGTTTTCGCTCTTTGGACCGTAAATAAAGGCGTAAAAGACCGTGGAAAGTAACGCACAAAGCTAGCGGTAACCAACGGGAGCTAATGGCATAATGCGTAGAGGGTTAAAGTTAGCAAAGTGAGCTAGTACCGACACGAAAGAAGTGGATTAATACTTGGCTCGTCTCACACAGGAAAGAGCGAAAATGTCAGCGTTGAAAGATAACTGGGTTAAGCCAAAGCCGATTGCACACTCATACGTTAATTTGTTTCAGGTCAGCTAAAGCAACAAAATGCGACAGTGTAGTTAATAATGGCTTCGGGTTGCCAATCGAGATGGAGTTAAAAATGGTATGACTGAAGCTAATGTCCAAATTGAACACCCCCTCCCCCACGCTTGCAACATTTGAACCCAATACACCTCGAGTCTAAATTAAGTGGTCGCGAAATGTACTTTTAACTCCGAATACAACAAAATAGTTACACGTTTGACACTGATTGTATTCTCGATTACATCCTGTCATAACTAAGATTCCATAAAAGCTCATGAGATTACTGCGCAATGTAGCTAGCTAGGCATTTAGGCTATTTTAACAGCTGGTCTTGCTTTGAGTAGACTAAGACATAACGGACTAAACATTTTCATATCTGTGTACATGCATGTAAAAGCTATTGTTCTCTGGCTTTGAACAGTGGCATTGTATGAAATTTAACAAAACGGAAATAATGTCCCGTGCTTTGGTAAGAAGGGTGGGAGCCACCATGACAAATTCAAGTTTGTAACTAATGCTAAAATGTACTGTTTTCATGCTGAGTGACAGTTTTGCAAAAACTGTAATTAAAGTAACAGAGGGTGTCAAAATGGAACTGGCGCGTTTGCTGACAGCTGCAAGGACCTTCGCTAATGTAAAGTAAATTAACTAGTTGGAAATAAAGCGGCTAACATTAGTAGATCGAATTATTTCAGAATCGGCTTTAATGGCCAAGTAAATGTGAACACATACAAGGAATTTGACTCTGGCTTTTTGTTGCTCTCTAAATATACGCAAATAGACATACGGCTAAAAACAAGGACAACAAAGCTGATCAAGCTAAACATTTGATTATGTACAGATAAGTTTGTATATAAAACTGTATATACACATACATATGCATACGTACATACAAGCGTAGACTAACAGCTCTGTGAGGATTGTAAACAGTAAGACAATAGGACAATGCAAAAGTGCAAATGGAGCTGGAATAAATAACGAATTATTAATATAACTATTTACATAGAAACTGATGAAACCGTGCGCATTATGGCCCGCAGTGTCTCTGTGTCAAACCAAACATCAAGTGAGTCCCCTTCTAGTTTTAGTCAAAGTGTGAACACTATTAATATGTCGTATTTTTAAGGACAAGTTAACTGCTGGCAATGTTAACTGTTGTTGACCGAGTCTGTATGATGTAGCGACGACGTTACACGTTAGGCTATGGGACAGCCATTAATCTAATTGCAGCGTTTTCGTCTTACGTTACCCATAATGTTAATGTGTAGTGTTAAGGCTGCTTTAACTATGTAGAAAATAATTGTATTGATCACTACGACCTGTAAATACAATTTTCCCGATAACTTTGTATGACGTTTCGTGTCTAACCACACTATCAAAGAGGAGCCAGGGCTCCCTGTTCGGTCTGTGTCAAGCTAATTTGAGCTAGCTAGTAGCATGCGCTAGTTAGCTAGTGGTCTCCTAGCTTGCCAACTTGACACTTAGCTACATTGGAAACTTGCGTCATCTGGTTAGCGGGTTTTAAAATTTCGATCAGGGCGAATATAAAAGAAAGCCATGAACACCTAGGTACAGACCCTTGAACTAACGGCGTTGATCTGCTAGCTAGCAAGCTAAACTCAGCTGATACTACACTATGTTAGCATCAGCATGCCTAGTCAACTAAAGCCAACAATAGCCTTCCAGGTCGGATTTGTGCTCACCCTACAACTACCACTTAATGCCGTTTACTTACCGTTTTATGTCCACACTGGATGATCTGAATAGCGAATAAGGGGACCTGGGTCAGACCCCCGTCGCTTTCCACACAGCTTCCACAACCAAAACAATACTTCTGTCCACACACTGCGGATCCCTAGCAAAGCTTTACAATGTTGGTATTTAAACGTGTCCTCTAACGAGTCCTTTCCTGTGGAAACATTCTTTGCTTCTTATTCTACGAGGTGACCCAAATTTCACTATAAATCAATTCGAAACCGTTAAAACTGTGCCCTAGTCATCGGCGACTTTTAGAAATTAGATCCCCTCAAACCAGTCTCTTTTCCCTTTGCAAAAATGGCGGCCCTGCCAGGACTGCCGAGACTCCGCCTCCCCCACGAGCCCCCCTCCCTCCCCCCATCGCTAAACTCGAGCTCCGCCTCCACATACTGCGGGGCTACACTCCCCATTTCACAGGGGCACCGTGACCGTTCTCCATGCGCGTCTTCGACTGTCATTCATCAAGACTGCTGTTTCTGTCGAAAAATACTCTGGGTTTATTTTGTTCTGCACTCTAAAACCAGTGTGTTTTTTTTTTTTTTCTTCATGTCACCCCTAAACTGACACAAATAGGATTATGGACACCCATTTGATAAGATTTTGTCCCATGGTCCCCCATCTGATGGGATTTTTGCCTTTAGATGTTTTATTACAGAAACAGACAGTCTATGGAATCCATGACCAAAATAGTCATACATTCTGTCATTGTGTTAGTTATATATAATTATAGTGAAAATAAATTATTTCCCTTTTTGCTGGGGAACCCCTTCAAGGGCGCTTGGGGGTCCCTGGACCCCATTTGGGAACCAGTGCTTAAGACAATGCTTGTCAGACGGTCAATAACTAGACACATTGGACCATGGCATGTTAAATACATTATCATTGTTTTTGTTAGGGTTGTAAAATAGCCCATCAAATAAATATTGCAGCATGCAATGCAGCGCATTATTAAATAATTCTCAGCCTACACAATGTGGTGTGCTGGTCCGTGCAATCTCCATGATCACATGTGAAAATGAAGTCAACTCAATGGGAATGTTTTTATCAGGAGATTTTGTTTAAACTAACTTGTTTCCCCTCCTGTTTCCTCTTCTTCCTCTCGAGGTGAAAAGGCGTATTTTGCCTCAACACATTACATTTAATATCTACATTGTTTTTTCCCAAAAAGGTTGGCTGAGTAGGCCAGACCAGATTGTTTATTAATTATGCCATACAAATGCTTGTGACACTTATCTAAGTTTACAAAACTGAAATGTGGTTGGACCAAAATCCTTGATTTTACTATTGGCATTGCTGAAAAGGAGCACCTAAATCCACTACCCAATGCAGGAGGAGGCAACTAAGCTGTTATGTAACCCCTTACACAAGAGCAATGTTTTGTATATTGAACTGATGTTAGGAAGGGGTACCATGAAACACTGACCAATAAGATTCAATCGAGAACATAAACCACACACACTAAAGCCTACATATTCAAAATCTCAATTGCAACTATTATGATAAAGGTGGGGGATAAACAAACTCACTTCACTCACATTTTTAGGCTTACATACATTTAGGCCTGCATTTACTTGGTATAATAACACATACAATCCCAAATTAAAGCCTCTGTAAAAAACAAAAATGCTTTGTGTCAGTTTTATGCCTAAATAGTAGTATTAGTTGGAATTTACAACCCTTTTGATTTATTCAACCATATCACTGAGACATGTCTGACACTGAAAATTCTAGCAATCTTTCCGACAGCTTTATTGTTGTGGTAAATCGGTTACTGTCATCTCTCCAGAAATATGTCTGTAGAAATCCCTTTGACATCATATGTTGAGAGAAGATGTTCTCATCCTTTCCATTTATTGACCCTCCCCCATCCGAAACCGCATCCCCCCGCGCATGCGCATTCACGCAGGACCGCTGCAACTGCTGGTGCACGGGCAGTTGTTTGAAATAAACTTGAGGGAGGACGAAGGTAAAAGTTGGGCCGATTGAACCACCGTCACCCGCTTCCAAACGGAAATGTTCGTAAACGGTTGTGGAGGATGAAACGGTTACTTTCGATTTTTCGGAGAGGAGAACATTTATCCATGAACGTTGTGCCCATCGCGTTTTCGGTCTGCAGATGTTCTGACCTCTTTTATGTTAAGATCATGACGCATAGTTGGTGGGAGGTTAATCATTGTTCAAAAAGAAATTGATGAAAACTGGTAATTTTTTAGAAATGGTTGGTTTCTGATTACATCATGCCGCTAGTATTTGTGGGCGGGCTCTGAGCTGTGAGGGGAGAGGGGCGCAACCGGAGAGTAACTACGACCAGGCGCCATTAGGTAACAATGTACCGTGTGTGTCTATCTATCTAATTTTCCGGTAGGGAAATGTAGATGGGTCGACATGACTGTGTATATTTAGTTCAAGAAGTGTAAAACTGACTATTTGCGCCGGGCGATAAAAAGTGACTTCCTGTCGTTAAACAAAATTCGTTATCGACTAGGAATAAGATGGCGTCGATGATTTCTTTCTTTTAGTGCACGAGTTCTGGGCGGCGGCGCCGTGCGCGTTCTCGCCACAATGTTGTTATTTCCTGTTTCCATATCCTGAGAAGTTGATGTTCTCACATAATTCATAACCACGACAGCAGACCGAGAGATGACCCGTTTACATACGATTTTACGTTTGTTTGTGGTAGTCTGGCCCGGGCTGTACTGTCCGACAAAACCACATTTTGCAAATGGAAATGTAACTAAAGAAAAACCCTCAACCATTTCTACAACTTGACTGATCTGTGTCTCTCCCAGTTACATAAGCACTTAATTTTCCTCTGGCAATTTTTAATAAACGGCATTATTCGTAAAGGGGATATACTGTCATGTACAACACATTTACAGTAACGTTAGCTACATCATCCGGATGAGTTCCCCTTTACCTTCTTTGTTTTAGCTTTTGACCCCATCTAGTGGGCCATGCAGGTAGCTCGGACGAATTTATTGTCATTAGTTTATTTAGTTTGAGTTTTTCTGTTTGTGAAGTGGAAATGACAACATGGAGTTGTTTTTTTAAAGAACATTTTTATTTAGCCTACTTTATTTCTATCTGTAATTGATGTTTTAATTTTTATTTAGCCTAGATTTTTTTTGTGTCTCCGCCCTTCATAACTGAATGTATAAAGTTAAATTCTAAGCGAGAAAACTCCTTGTTCTGACAACTATGACCTAAGTTATGAAAATAAAGTAACAAACATCATAACCCAATGGTATAAATAGGCTAGGTCAACAAATCAGTCATGTTTCAGTGGTGGAAGAAGTATTAAGTAGGCTACAATACACATTGTTAAAATAGTCCACTAGAAGTACAAATCCTGCATGCAAAACCCTACTCAAGTAAAAAGTAGGCCTTTAAGTATTATCAGCTAAATCTACTTGAAGTAGGCCTATCAAAAATAAAACTAGTCAATGCAGACAAATGGTCCCTGTCAGTACTATCACTTATTATATAGGATGTTTTTGGATTCATATGGCTGCATTAATGTGTATGTTGCATTTTACTGCTGTAGATAGTTTAAGGCTGTACTACTCATTTCAACTGCTTTATATAGGCTACTGTTGGGTATTTGAATATAGCAATGCATCATATTCTATTAGATCATCATACTGTATGTTAGCGTCGCTGTCCTGCTGTGAGAACCACGTATCTCTAAAAAAGGTGAACTTTCATGAGCTCAGAACAACAGCCCTGTTTTGAGCTTTGTGACGATGCATTGTCCAGCTGATCCTATATGGCTTTTAATAGTTTATTTAGCTTAAGAAGTAGAAAGATTTCACAACCCACGAAATAAAATTTATGGTTTTCACTGGACATAAAAGGGTATGAAAAATTGCAATCTGAAAAGTAACTAAAGCTGTCAGATGAATGCAGTTGAGTAAAAAGTATATTTACTTCTGAGATGTAGTGGAGAAGAAGTGTAAGCAAGCAAGGATAATTGAATTGAATTGAATAATTGGAAGTCGAACTCAATGGGAATTTCCTGTCTCCAGGAGATCAATAGGGGGCGCTGTGGGATAAAAATGTTAGCCGATCGGCCAATTATCACAAAGGAACAACGGATGTCGTCACCTTCTGTCCAATCACAGCTGTCGTTGTTGGAAGGCCGTTTATTGACAAGGGGAGAAGGTGACTCCTCTACCCAGCAGGGCAATATCTCGTACAAATCTTAACAAATAACAAAAAAAAACAAAAATAAGACAGAGCGACCATGTCTTCTTTTGGAAGGGCGTTGGGAGTCCTTCGGACAGGAACTCGGCTCCTCAGACGCGGTACACAAAGGATAACGACCAGAAAGTAAGTAACGTTACTGTTCAACTAGCATCTAACGTTAGCTAACAACTTGCTAACACCGGGAAATTAATTTAAGGCAACTCAGAACACTATCTTAAATGTTAGTCTGTATTCCACATTATGTAATATTGATTTTAAGTGTGTGTTTTTCAATGTTCCAGGGCCAGCGGAGGGCCGCACATTGAGCCACAGTACAGGCAATATCCCCAGATAACGAAGAAACAGAAATTCGAATCCGAGCTCATCAGCGGTGTCATGTGGTTCTGGATCCTTTGGCACTGCTGGCACGACCCTGATGCAGTCCTGGTGAGTAAACCTGCTGTAGTAAACTATCCAGCGCCGTTTGCACTGAGCATGACACTCTGCAGGTAGATAGTAACCGTGTACACACATACTCAAGTACAATTTTGAGGTAATTTACTTAATGTTATGCTAATTTATACTTTTACTCCTCTACAATTCAGAGGAAAATAATAGTTTATTGTAAAAAAATAAATAAATATAAGCCGCTCATTTACCAGCAGCAACATTAAAGTAATGTACACATTAATGCATCCTTAACTATAATTCAGTAATATAACGTACATCATTCTGAAATTGACCATTAGGCATAATGAGTACTTTCACTTTAATTTTTTTTAAGATCCATTTTTTAATTTTATTTTTTCATTTTAAACAACAGAACAGACAGACACACTTGAAAAAGAACAACCCCCCTCTCCCACCCTCCGCGGTCTCGAGGACAGTACTTTAACTTTTAAGTAATATTTTGAATTCAGAAAGTTGCTAGCCTAAACAAATAAAATAAATACCAGTATTACGAAGCTTGTTATAAACTGGCACTGTTAACTCTGGGGTTTCCAATCTGGCGACGAGTAGGTCATCCATGTGAAAGAAGCAGAGTTGTTCATTTCAAACGACATCCTCTGAACCATTAATGAATTACTTAATATGAAATAAGATGAAGGTGACAAACCTGCAGGAAAGCTTGGTTATAGCGACAGCAAAAAGTGATCAGGATCAATGTTGATTCTGCTACCAAAGCAGAGAGGAGAAGAAAAGTAGTTAATGTCTGATACGGTCTATCGGACTGGCATGTTGCATTCATAATAATGGGAGCTAAAGGAAGAGAAAACGGGATATACTCTTGTATTATCAGTTATCATCACATCTTATATCACTGCAGCTCAGAATATTATCCTGAGCTTCAGTGATAGAATAATGTGAAAGCCTTGACACTGTCAGGTATCCTGTCAGGAATGACACAATCTCTGCTCAATTAAAATGCAGCTATAATATGTATTTAGTGTGGTACACTATCCCCCATTTGTAAGAAGCAACAGAGTAGAAATGGAAAGCCTTGAACAGCAAAATCATTCTACTTACCTGCCACTTTATTGTAAAGTCAGTGCTTTTGTCCATGTCAGGATCCTGTAGGAATCATAACTCCGATTTGAGTGAGCCGCTTGGTCAGTTTTCGGGCTGTTGACACGTTGATCTGATACTCTGTAAGCCCACCCAACTGACTATCAGTCAAGGGGTAGCAGCAAAAATTAGGCTGTCTATATTTGTAATGTGTGCACTGTTACTAGTTGCGTTTATCTACAGTTTGCTTTACTGTACAAACCTGACAGGAACATAATCTATTTACTAAAAATGGGAATGTTAAATCAAGGTTCTTCCGTCTTCTGTAGGGTCACTTCCCCTGGCCGGATGCTTCTGCATGGACAGATGAGGAGCTTGGAATCCCAGCAGATGACGAGGAATAAGGTCATTTCTTTCTTTCCTTTGCTTAAATGAACACTGGTATGCTATCCACTCAGAAAAAAACATTTTCACTTCTAAGTAATTCATATTTTCAAGGTTTGTTCACATCTCTTTGTTTTAATATTTATATATGTTGATTTGGTTTATAGTTTGTCGATTTTCTTGTATGTAGGGCTGGGCAATAAATCAACATCAATATAAGCCTAGATATCGTCTTAAATTTTGGATATTGTGATATGACACAAGTGTTGTCTTTTCCCGGTTTTAACCCACTTAGTCATTATATACACATTACTGACGATTATTCATCTAAAATCTAATAGTAAAAATATTTTGTGAATGCACCAATTGTCAACCCTAGAATATCAGCAATATAGACTTTGATGTATTTTTGTACTTTTTTTTTTTTCTTTTTTTCAGTTGTATGGTCTTAAATATTGTAGTTACTGTCATCTTTTCTTAATTGTTGCAAATAGTTTGTTAAAAATAAACAACATTGTTAATCTAAAAAAAAAAAACACATTTATATACAAGCCTGTGTTGGTTTAGCTCTGATTAGATGAGGAACTAAAAATGCAGATTTGCATCCAATTGTATACATGAATATGACTCATGTCAAAAATTGAGAATTGGCACTTAAATATTGGCAAGATGTCTCCTTATAGTGATGTGTATGCAGAGGAAATGCATACAGTGAAAGGCAGCGACATATTGCAAAAGACAATAATTAGAAAACTGCCATTTATATTCAAATGTTGGAAATGATTTCCTTTCATTTGTTTTAAATTCAAAAATGTTGTATTTTAGCAGAATACTGAAAGCAGAAGTGCAGAACTGAGTACTAATGATTAAAATAATATTAACGTGATATTCAATGCTATCGCATATTTTCCTAGTATCGCGCATCCCTATTTTCTTTACACCTTGCCTTTTTATGCATCTCTTTTCTTAATTGTGTGTCAAATGCTATAGCACCTGATATTAGTCTTTAAATATGCTTTTTGGTAGGAATGCTAGTTTTTCTTTAAGATTCTCATAATTTATTAATCCGTAAAATTGACCGCTAACACATTGCCCTGATTAGTTTATGCCATGTATGTTGTCAGAGTGGCCTCTTGTCTAAACTCGGTCGGTGACAATTTTGACTCTTAATCTGATAATTGCAGTCTGATCGCAGGAGATACTTAGGCCCTGTTTACACGTACATGGTTATTTTGAAAAATGTTCCCTTTTTTTGGGCCCTTCGTTTACACACAAACGGAGAATTTGCCTCTGAAAACAAGTCTTTCTAAAGCCTCCGGCCAGAGTGGAGATTTTGGAAAACTTAATTTGCATGTAAACTGAGACAACCGGAGGTTTAGGCAGCAGAGGAAGTGATTGTTGCTATTTTCAGGATTCTGATTGGCTAACGTGGTCTTGAGCTTCTTGTTACACTGCCACCTACAGGTTTGGCATGTATGTTTGGCATATACATGGGTTCCTGTAAACGAACACTTTTCTGAAAACTGACAGCTGTGCACAATGTTATTTTTGAAAACTGAGGTTGAGATGTCAGTTTATAAAAATAGCTGGCCACGTGTAAACGTAGCATTAGTTTCCAGTTTATTAGGTACAGCTAGCTAAAACTAAGTCCTGCAACAAATCCTACCTTCATGAAGGTCATAATGTTAAGGAGACTGTTTGTTTATTTTGGAGATGGATAGGTGGTGCTATTATTTTGTCCATCCCATTTTGTCAACTCTTTAAAATGCAATGTAGTTTACTACAACACTCTGCATCATCCAAAATTTAAATCGAAAGTTAAATCAACATCACAAATTTCAACAAAAAACCTAATCTTACCTTTTGCAAAGGTAGAAGTTGTTGCAGGACTGTTGTATTAGACTGCATAGAGGTACCCAACATCCTGCCAACTGAGTGAATTTGTTTTTGTCCACTGTTGTAAACTTTTTTTTTTTTTTTTTTGTAGATCACCATGAGGGTTCAAGCTGCTGATCAAGTCTTTGTGGAAATCTTCAGGATATTCTGAAAGTCAGTGTTGTACATAGACTAATAAAATTCTTTAAATATTCTAAAAATGTTGCATTCTTATGTAAAACTACGGTTTAACGTCACAATTTTACAGCGTGTTTGGGCTTGACAAAAAGACAAGCATGCTATTTCATTAGTTTTATTTACACGCACATTTTTAAATGCAGAAACAAAATGCAACGCATTAACAGTGTCACAGTTAGCCAGTGTTTGTAAATTTTAAATCATAAGCCATTTAAATCTGGGGAAAAAAAACAATGCAAGAACCAACACACATAACAAATGCCAAGAGAGCTGCATATAAAAAGCAAAAAGGGACCGATTCTGTACAATGAATACTACAGCTTATAACAAACCCTGCCTGCGGGCCAGCTCGTGTTTTCAATGACTTGACATGCAAAGAGTTCAAAGGTTTAAAGTGTAGTGTAAGAAAGAGGAAATCAGTCTGGCAATGAGAATAGAACACTAATTATCAGTTCATCAGGGCTGAATGATTGATCAGTCACTCGCAGGTCACGTGCACTACAAGTCAACCTGAGCAAAGCTTTCAAAGTCTCACGCTGTTCAAAGAGTGGTCTTAAAGCTACTTGGCAACAGTTAGCCTGGTTGTAATGTCTTAAGTCAACTGTTGACTTAAAGTGCTCATATTATGCTTTTTGGCTTTTCCCCTTTCCTCTGGGTTATATATCTTTTTTGTGCATGTAATAGGTTTACAAAGTAAAAAAGCCCAAAGTCCACCCCAAAGCGACTTATCTCCAACAGGAAACACTATTCACAAACTGCTCTGCCAGCCTTTACTTTCGTGACGAACGTGCGTCACTTTTAACGCATTATAATGCTCGCCTAGCTGCTAGCGTGACACGCCCTCATTCTGCTTCTGACTGGCTAGTAGTCCTTACCTAGGTACTGCGCATGTGCGATTCCCAACAAAGATGGAGCAGAAGAGCGATGCCTCACTCTGTAGCTAAAAACAAGAGAGCTCAACACACAGGGTGAAAAGAGGAGCTGCAGCAATGTGCAGTACAACAAAAATATGGTGTTTTTTTGAAAGTTAAACCATGTAAACCTATTCTGATATAACCTCTAAATACAACTATGAACCTGAAAATGAGCATAATATGAGCACTTTAAGAAAATAAGAAAGCAATGGGGGGGACAATACCAAGTTCATGTTAACAGAATTTGTAAAAGGTACAATGACTGACTGGTTAAAGCACAGCTTATTTCAACTTGAAAACCACGACCATGAAATCATTTTTTGAGCAGTAAAAAATACTAACAAACCTCAGCATCTCCAAAGCGGGAGGTGAATCTGTAAAGTCTCGAGTGAGTGCTGAGAGCATCCTGTCTGCATCCATGTTGTGGCTGGTGGTTAATCAAAGGTTATGTCCATGGCATCATTCCCTGAGAGTGAAGAACTGCGCATCCCAAGCAAAACCCACATCTGGTATTCTTAAAAAACAAACAAAAAAAAAGCGGAAAAACCTCACTCATCCCATTGAAGTTCTACAAACGTTCACTTCTTCTGAATGGATCGACCACAGTGGCTCAGAATACTTGAAATAATTGAAGGTAACTGGCACTAGTTGAAAAAGCTCAGGTGTAGATATGGAAGCGGACATTTCCCAACCTAACCTAGTTTCCATTCACTCATAGCCCCAACACCTCTGGCTACTGTAGGGAGAAGAGGAAACCAGAACAGACAAGAATCAACACAGGATCTATTCACTGGGGTAGCGGGGCTTAAAAAGTTGTGACAGAATAGAAGGTAATAAAAGAGCTGTAGGTAAATTAGTTCTCGACGAATGATGATCACATGAACTCTAAAAACATCCACATTTACAAAAAGTATGCGTTAAAGATAAAAAAAGAAAAATTAACCCTATCAAAAGGAAAAAAAAAAAAAAACCTTAGATTAGCTGAGGCTTTATGGTAAAAATATAATAAAATCATTATCTTTCAATTAATAAATACATCATTCAGAATCCATACAAATAACACAAAAAAAAAAAATCAACAGATAAAACAAGAAATAAATTAAGCAGGATATCAGGCGAGTCATTTGTCATCGTTTTTTTAGACCGAGCGAATGACTCGTAATTCCTATTTTGAACAAATTCAGAGGGGCAGCACTTTGAGCAGCTTGCCTTTAGCCATTATCACTCAGACACAGACTCCCCTCTAATTATTAAACATAGTGCAGATTTGAGAGGTTTTTTTTGCACTAAATTGTGCAATTCTGAAATGCACATATTTAGTTTTTTTTTTTTACAAATAGAAGAATTGGGGAATAATGGACCAAAGTGCTGCCTCTCACCGTTTCTTCTCTCCTCAAAGTCATTATTGCTGGTGTGATTAAGATAAAGGGGGGGGAATGAGGGCTTGGAAGGGACAAGCATGAGTGGAGAAAAGTACAAACAATAAGCACCATTTTGAAATTTCAGTTCACCGCATCCTCCTTAGCACCTCGTCTCCATCTTCCGAGCCAGAGGGGGAAAAAGACCCTGCTCGAGATGTACAGCTCAGTTGCATCTGCTCCTCCATCATGTTCAGTTTGTCTCAGATAGACATGAAGCAAGTGAATGTTGTGCGGGGGGGGTTCGTTCAGCAGAGAGAGTAAATATCAAGATGTGATGCAGATGATCTTGGCATCGGAAGCTGCTTCCCAGCAAAGCAAGTCATTTTGTTGTTTGTTTGGTATACCTCCTACATCTCCTTTGTCCATTTGAATGCCCGCAGGAGCTTCAATCCACCTTTCCCTGCAGCAGAACATTTTATGACATGCTTGTCCCTCTCTGCTTCCTGTAGCTCCTTTCTGTTTTTGTTCTTAGTGTGCTTGTGTGGTGAAGTCGTGCACTTGCTCATTTCATATCCAATACCCTGTCTCCTAAGCATGCACAGTGAGCGTGTTTTACGTGTCAAGATTCAATCAGTTAGTCTCCAGGCAGTGTGTTCGTTTTTTTTTTCTCTTTCTCCATTTCCACAGCACAAAAAGTGTCATTGGCGTAACAAATACGCCAATGTTTCCTTTTTTTTTGTCTTCAAGAAAATGTCCCCATGCATCATTTTGCTTTTGAAGATTTGGAGTGTTACACAAAGACGCGATTATGTCTGTTGAGTTTTAGGATCTTCCCCAGTCTCTGCTTGGCTGTGGCCATTCCTTTTTTGGGCCGCTTGCCTAGAACAAAAAAAGAAGAGGAAAGGAACAAAAAGGAGAACAGCATTAGAAGTAAGCACGGAGAGGAGAGAATGTTTACAAAGCATGTCTACTAGTGCTGTAAATAAGTGTTTGGTAACAGTTTAGTCTGTAAATTGTCAGATATTTTATGTCCGTCTATGAAATAGTGAAAAATGCACATTAAATTTACCAGGGCACAAGTTGGCATGTTAAATGTCTTTTTTTTTTTTTTTTTTAACCAACATTCCAAACCCTAAAAATATAGTTATTACTATTTACTATCTTACAAGACAAATATACATTTCCATGTTTGTAAATTACAGTGGTTGCTATGTATTAACTTACTTTATTTCCACATTAATCAGTTCATTTATTTTATCCATGTTCTGCATATCTCAAGCATTTTTACATCATAATAATTGTGCATCAACGCTGCTCTCAATCCTTTTTCGCACATCCTATCTTTTAATACATTTTTCTTTGCATTTTCAATTACCAAGTTTAACTTTACCTAAGCTTAATTTTTAATTGAAAGAATCTAGCAATATGCAAATACAACTTGGCATGAGAGGTCTCATACGTCATTGAAGACTTTCCAGTTTCCACATCACACTTTACTTTGTGGCATATTATACCACAAGGGCTTCCAAAGTAGTTTAGATATCACAAATCATGCTCATCCATACACGTTAAACTGGTGAGGTTACCCCCTTCAGCACATACATCACTCTGCACAGTCACAACACCTTTTTGCTCACAAGAAGTACAAATGTGATTTCCAAACCTTTCGTGGCCTGATTGCTGATAGGTGGGGGGTTGGGGGCGTGCCTCTTGGAGGGGTGGGGTGGAGACATTGAGGGGTCACAGTACTGGTAGTCTGTCTCTGGGCTGCTGCCGTGGCTTCGGCTGAGAGGGCTAGGGAGCCCCTGATTGTCCCAGGCCTCGCTGCTGTTGCCCTGGCTGTCCATCGGGCTCTTGTCCCCCTGCAGTCGGTGCTGGTGCTGCGCCTCCTCCCTCTGCTCCAGTGGCGAGCACTGGCTGGAGCTGGACCACCAGGGCTCCTGGGACGAGGCTACCTTCTCCGGCTTGGAGGAGCACAGCAGACCAGCCATAGATAGCATCCCCTGAATGGCCTCTTCTGTGCTGGGTGAGGTAGGACGTTCTCTGCAAGAATCAAACAGGACTTGATTATTTACTACCTCTCAGTGCAGGGTTTCCCACACACAGACTATTGTATGGCAGTGCACCTCACTATCAACACTGGCAGTATATATATATTTTTAAAACCCCATTTAAAATACGTTCTTGGGCAACAATACAAATTAGCACCGCCGCCTGCTGCTATGAAGATGTATTACGTTTCTCAAGTCGTGTGTCGCATCAGTGTGTCCCGAGGATGTTTTTTGGACTTCGGGGACCCGACTGATCATCTCGACTGGATTTTCTGTCGACGGTCGGCCGTCTGGCTGGTGTGTCCCGGCCTTAAAACACCATCCATCCCACTGTGCACACAGCGTCTGTCTCCATCAAGGAGAGAAGACGGCTGGCAAAATTCACAAGTTGACGAAAGGTTGGTATCTATCTCGTGAACACCTTTACACAATCACACATTCATAATCACCGACCCGACTCTTGGCAAACTAGTGATTGCGCCCGCTTTAGAAAGTTAACTAGTCGCAAGTTTGCGGTAAAATGCAGTTGGGTTGTCACTGCAGTGCACACAAAAATAATACACGTTTGAGCTTTGAGGGGTGCCATGGGTCATGGTCCCGTCATGATGACGGACATCTTTGCATGCGTTTCTTACCGTTTGAGTGGTTTGTGTTTGTGCCTGAGTTTCTGGCCAGACTGGTCCAGCTCTATGGTGTGCCCTGAGCCTCTCTGCTGATATAAGCCCTTCTTCTCCTCGTCCTCCTCTTCCTCCTGCGAACTCCCTGAATCCTCGTCAGAAGAGGACGACGACGACGACGACGATGACGACAATGATGCTTTACGCTACATTGAAACATTTTAAATTAGAAAGGATGCATCAGTAATCACAGCATAAAAAGTCTGGATACATTTCAATAGACGTAGATATTGATGTGCCATTAAAGCACACTTTGATATTGCCTGTTGTATTTGTAATTCTGGGACTACACAGAGCATTTAATGCATCACTAATACTACTACATCACTATAACTAGTAATGTCAAGGTAGTTTAGCCCATTCAACTCAAGACAAGCAAGCCAACGGACACAGATCAACATAAAACGTGGTCAGTGATGGGAAAAACTATTGGACTGATCAGCTGACTGACTGCTACAGTGTGTGCATTGCCTGACTGCTAGCTGTTTTTTCTTTGAATGGATTTCACTTTCACAAAACCTAATTCGGCCAAAGATGAACAATTAAACATATTTTGGGGTATTGTATATTTTGTTTGCCCAAAGAAGACATTATTTTGTGTGTTTTCAGGACTGAATGTTATGTTAAGTCTTACTATTGTTTATGGATACCAGCATTGTTATGTTAATACACTACATGAAAAACAAAGTGGAGTGTTCATGGTCTTTTTGCTACTTGGCTTCTTTAAAACGTTGAAAAATTTGTTTTACATTTTAGGCATACATCCTTTGTATTGGCCGACATTTGAGTTTGTTGACTAGAAAACCTTGCCAGGATATCTTCTGGCTGGCACCCAAGAGAATAAAACAAAAAAATAATAGTTGCACAACATTTTTAGTCTGCTTTTGACCCACCCAGACCTCTCAGGTCGTCTGGGACAGGTCTACTTGTTGTCCCCAGAGTCAGAACTAAACAGGGGGAAGCAGCGTTCAGTTTTTATGCTCCACATATCTGGAACAAACTCCCAGAAACCTGTAGGTCCGCTGCAACTCTCAGTTCTTTTAAATCTAAGCTAAAGACCTATCTTTTTGATGTTGCTTTTCTTTAAATAATCTATTTTATTAACTTTAATTTCTTATACTGCACTGTAACTTTTATTCTTATACTGCACTATCAATTTTATTCTTGTCTTTTAATGTTTTTAATTTGTTTATTATTGTTTTTTAATTGTTTTCTAACTGCTCTTTAATGTTTTATGAAAAGCACTTTGAATTGCCCTGTTGCTGAAATGTGCTATATAAATAAAGCTGCCTTGCCGCATGTTTTAATTAGTACCTAACAATGTAGTATAATTATGTCTGTCTGTAATAATAATAATATATTTTTGTAACTAAACTCAATATTCTCTTTTTATTATTGCTCTGCATGCTTGTAAACTACAAACTTTTTTTTTTTTTTTTTTTTTTTTTTTAAGTATGTAAACATTGTGCATTTACAGCAATGTAATGTGCAACTGCCTGTTAAATTAAACCAATACATAAATGAAACAAATAATCAACGTATAACTTTTCCGTGGATAAAACACAAGGATTTAAGGGACACTAATACTCCAAAGAAAAGCTCCAAACAATGATTATGGAGTTCTAAGACTCCCAACAACCAAATCCTTCTCAATATGTCTGAGCTACACATTCTTCAGCGTAGAAATCAAAAGTTTTAAGCCATTTGATGCCGTTAGATGGCTCAGTATTTACCTCTGTGGGAGAGTCACTGTCTAAATCCACGTCTGACACACTGGCGTGTCCTGAGACTTCTTCCCTGAGTTCAGTCTTCACCCTCTCCAGACCACCTGAGAAACACAGGAACACGCCATGAGCTTAAAACGATGACAATGAACGCACTCAAATTTGGGTTCAAGAATAATAATACTAACAATAGCAGCCACTGGTGACTTACTGAAGAGTGTGAGTTTCTCAACTGTGCTGTGCTGCTCTTGACTGTGCCGCGTCCTCTCCGACTTGACGTCCACACAACTCTTTGGTGGGCCAAGAGATGACCGCTCACCCTCCGTCTTTACCGGGCTGCTGCCTGGCCGCCTCATATCTCTGCACACAAAGATCCATGTTTGAATGTAGAGATGGTCCGATACCATTTTTTGCTTCCTGATACCGATTCCCATACCTGAACTTGCGTTTCGGCCGATACAGAGTACCGATCCGATACCAGTGGGTCATATATTTTATTATGTTTTAACAACTGTATACTACTATCCCTGTATGGATGTGATATGATTTCTATCTTTGCTGTCTGGCTCAAGTTAAACTCTTTGTAAAACATGAACAAACACAAACAATGAATGTCGTAGAACTTTCTTTTATTCTCCAGTTTGACAGTCTGTTATAATGGAAAAAGAACCTAAATAAACTACTTTTAACGTAGATTTTCTTTAGGGCTTTATTACGTGGTATCGGATCGGTGCACAAACTCCAGTACTTCCCGATACCAGCGTTTTAGGCAGTATTGGAGCCGATACCGATACTGGTATCGGAACATCTCTATTTGAATGATGAAATAAAATTTAGATTTCACAATAACATATAGTATAGAATAGAAAGATTCACATCATCAAAACTCTTAAAATATTTATTGTGATCTGAATCAAACAGCAATTTAATTCCGCTGTTGTTTCATGTCCTGCATAAAAGGCCAATTTGATGCCATTTAAGGTTAATATTGTTGTTCCTTTTGGACGCTAGTTTCGGTTATCATTTATATCATGGTATTCGATGCAAAGTTTTTAATAAAACTTAAGAGGATTTTACATCTGACAGAATTTTCCCAAATTTAGGTTGACTGATTCTGTGTGAATGACGACTGAGCCTTAATTAATAAGGAGGAACAAACGTTGCTTTGTTAGCCAAAGAGAAGTGAGCTCTCACCTGATAATTCTGCCGTTGACCAGCATTAGCCGTAGGTGGTTCTCCTCTAAAGTCTCTGCAGCTGCGGATGCAGTTGACACTTTGTTGAGCTTCCCGCGAACCTTGGCACAGAACGCCGCATCCTACGTTGAACAGACCAGCATCAGTCAATAAACAGACTATTACATATTTATGTCCACAAGAAGCATCGACACTGAGCTACTTTTTTTGTTTTATAGGGGGGAAAAAAATCAAAAGCAGATTTTGTGATATGCATTCTAAGTGCCAGATAACAATCACTGCTCACCTCCTCGAGCGGCCCCACCTCCAGCCTCCTTAGCACCTCCCGGGTGTGCTGCTCTAAGATGTCCAAGTTGGAGGGCACTTTAGGGGTCTGCCGCTGCTGCTCCCTCAGCCGCCTGGCGGCCCTTCTCGCCTGGCGGGCCTGGGACAGCTTCTCCAGCGTAGCACGAGTAGCCGGGCAGGCATTTGATCCAGATGGAAATCCACACCCACTTCCCTGAGACTTCACTGGCTTGCTACCACTGACTGGTTCCTCCTATTGATATAAACGAAATGTAATGGGACTCATGTTTCTACCAAAGTAGTCTATATCCATGACCTTCCACTTCTGGGATTGCTCCGTTGCCGTTTTGGAAGTTTAAACTCCGCTTGATTTATGAGGGTTATGGTTAACTGCTCCTAGTAAATCCAGACAGCTAGCTAGATTATCTGTCCAATCTGAGTTTTCTGTTGCACGACTAAAACAACTTTTGAACGTAAACGTTCCACCAAAACAAGTTTCTTCCCGAGGCTATTTTACAGCGGCACCGGGGCTCCGTGCCGTGCTTAGTGCCGCCCATGACGATTGGGATTGGTTTAAAGAAATGCCAATAAACCAGAGCACGTTTTTCTCCCATCCCGGAATGCTGTGTGGACTAGCCAGACCCTCTTTTGCAGCCCTGTGGAGGAAGGTCTGGCAAAGCGAGACTACTGCCAAAGTCAGTGATTTACAGGTGCACAAGTTCATATATTTGAATATTCCAATTGCTGTTTGAATGCATGTCCTCCTTTATCTGTATCAGAATTTTCTTTGTCCTTTTCAGCTTCAGCAGTCTAATTACTTTACAGATAGCAATGTGTGGGTACTTTGTTTTGTTTGTGCAGCTTTTTGTTACTCAACACCTGCAAAACATGTATGGATGTGCGTGCGATTGCCACCGGTAAATGAAAGAACGATCAGCTCTACAAATATTTTTTAAAAACAGCGCAGTTTATATTTAAAACCAGCACCAATGCATCAGTTCATGACTTTAGCTCTCCTCAGAGCTGACAAATACCTGCATTAAGTGTAAAAAAAGGTCTAACCCTCTCCCATATCCTTTCCTCCTTGTCCTATCTTACCTCCAGGTAGCGGATTTCCTTGGTCAGCTCTTTAATGAGATGATTAGGCCTGATATGGTCTGGTACTTCACTGGTGGGCTCAGTCACCTGCAAAGCCACAGCAGACCACATTCAGACAGGGGAAGTGAACAGAAAGAAGTCTGTTGTTGGCCACTGACACGCATCCAGTCGATAAGAACAAACAGTGGTGACGACTGTGTAACAATAACCATCTGGACTGGAGATAGTTGAGGAAGAGTCAGGTGAAGGTAGACGGAGAGGACCGTGAGAACACTGTGGCCGATGCTCACCTCTCTTTTCAACCAGGTCCTCAGTGCACTGATTAAAGCCTTGACTCCCTCCACTAGGTAGGTTGGTGGTGGACAGTTGTCCTCTCGTAGCTCTGAAGGGGGGGACATACAAGCATTAAACCTATACAAATCTCAGACAGCAAACTTAAAACTAAGTAAAATATTAAAAAAATGTCCAAAAGGAGATGTACATCATTTTGCACTGTAACTTCCCAAACTGATGCATCATATTTAGATATTGGTGGGAAATATTAAGCTTCTTTTTCTCCTATCAACTATTTGTTTTATTTCTATGTATTATTATTTTCCTGACAGGTCTGATGTGTATAACACCTACATTTGATCTTACATCTAATATTGTGTGTTGGACAGATTAACGTTTCACTCTTACCTTTTAGCGTTTCCAAGAGGTTCTTGGCCACATACCAACAGATGGCCTCGAAGTACGGAAACTTAAAGAGGTCTGGGGTTTTCAGGCGGCGCTCCATTTCATAACACCTGCAAATCAACAGAAGAAACACAAATTAGTTTCAAGTAGTGATACAGTTACAAACATCAAATTAAAATTAACGTCATCATTTTTGTATATTATCCAAGCTGTGTACCTGAGCTGCATGCCAATATTGAGGTTGTGAAGGAAGTTCCCTCCAAATGCCATGCAATCCTGAGAGGTGAGAACAGCATGGATCCAGCCTGTAGGGGGCGCCAGAGTACAAATGTTTCCACAACTTACCCACAGACTGACTTGCAACAATATTACACTTAAAGAGGGGACAGGTAAATTGACACCTTAATGCTGGGCACTTGATCAAATATGTAGGTTTGAGTGATCTGCATGAAAATATGTAGATATTTACAGCACGTATATGCCTCACCATGCACAAAACACCCACATGTATACATACAAAAACAAAGTTATTGTCCTCCCACAGGAAAAAGATAAGTTTGTCTATTATAATGATGTGTTCCCCCTTAGCTAAACAGTGGTCTTTATGCAACAAAGTGACAGAAAGCAGAGTCTGAGGGGTGGGGGTTAGCTGATAGATAGGCCTGATAATGCATGACTGACTGACTGAATGACTGACCTACTGTGCTCTCTGACCCCCACTTAATTCCCACCTCTCCACACCCTCTCTGCCAAAGCTCTCTTTTACCATGCTGCTTCAGCCTGCTGAGAAAGCATGGCTGGAAGACTGAGTGAGGACATCCAGCAGTTGACGGGCTGAACTGAGCTTTGTCTGTCTGGGTGCAAAGGAACTTTTATCGGCTTAAAAAGTCCATTGAGAGACTGATGGATGGACAATTGTGTGACTGGAGACGTTAGCTTCACTTTTAGAAGCATGTCATACTCAGTTAGTGACATGAGAAACAAAACATATTTTAGCCTCTTAACACAACTTCTAATTAACAACAGCAGTACTGCTAGTTAAAAGGAATTTAAGAAGAGGAAAGCTGTGATCTACAGCATCATCACTACTTTCATCATATTACACAACAGCACTGTTTTTCTTCATTTTTCCATTGCAATTATGATCATTAAGAACTGTTTGGGTTGTTGCTCAGGAAGACATTCCCTCTCTGTTATTTTCCTTTGGCAATGACAGAGGACCTTCAAGAAGCCTGTATTTTCCTGGCAGAAGCCATGGGAAGCGGGATTATTTTAACTTTTGAATGCATGTGAAAAGACAAACAAACCCAAACAACCAGTCAGCTGGGTTGGTGCAGAAGAGTTAGGCAGGCACCAACTACAATGATATAACATTAGTGACACAGATAGCCGTTTGTCCGAGTGTCTGAAAGTTATTGGGCTTGGAAACCACAAAGTAGCTGATTATCCAAGACTCTAGAGGTGCTTTCACACTTAACCCTGGTTCATTTGTTTCTGGTTTGAAAGCTTTCAATCAAACCCTGGCACAGACCAAACAATCGGTCCGAGACCGATGGAAAAGGAGGATCTCAGACCATTTCCGAGCAGACTCTGGTGCAGTTGTGTTTGTTGTCTGAAAGCAAACGGACCAACAGCAGGGTTGTGCAACAGTGGATATTTGATTTCAGCATGAATTCAAAGGCTGAACTACTATTAAATCCATCTGCTGATTGAGAACTGTTCAGGAAGCGATCTTATAATAAACCATGTATTTGTATTTATGCAAATCATTTGGTAACGTGCATCAGCACTTGAGTGATTTTTCCTTATCAATCGGACAGTCAAAAGCAGTAAAAACTGCAGTGTGTTGTGCTTGTATCCTACTCTGTGTACTTTGGCAGCTCATTAAGTCCATTAAAAAATGCATAACATAGCGATCCAACAGTTACTGCCTTGCCTAATATTGCTGTACAAGTTGCCTCCTTTTCATCCTGTCTCTATCCGTTTGTAATTCATAAATTCATAACATAGGGTCGACCTACTGTCAGTCACCAGATGAACCAAACTACAGGCGTGAAAGCACCCTAAAAGTCCGCACTAGACTAAAACATTCAAAGGAATTCCAGGCAAGCATAAACAAAACCACAGACCTGTAGGGATGAGCAGGGTGGTTCCTTGGGGCACAACACACTTGTAGCACTTCTCCACTTTGTCCCCAAAGAACAATTCGCTCTGATTGGGCGAGGAGCTCCATACCTCATATAGTGCAAGGTTGGCGGGAGTGGGCTTGATCAAGTAGAAGATCTTCTCACCCTGCAAAGCAGATGAAGAGGAGTTAAAAATCAACACACTGTAATGACACTATGTTTGAACATGGCAGCTGTGGTGGTGATGCTGCTAACCCACAAACACATTGAAATGAATGTCCGCTTTAGTTTATAAAAAGGAGAAGGGTGAGATCATCAATATGAGCGCAGCAGTGCTGCCCCCGGAGCTGCTTGATGAATAGATGTGATGTGAGAAGCGGGGTGACCTTTCAGCAAGTGTTAGCCAAATCAGCAGTGACTGCCTGTCCTAAATACCTCAGTATATACAAATGCACTAAAAATCCCTTCAGCTTGACAAATGATAGGGAAGCATGGTGTTGGATTTAACAACAAAACAGTAGTTTATTTGGCCTAGAACGTGTCATCAATTCTTGCCCGATTTCCAAATACATTCAGCTCTTCTTCATGCAAACACTCACCCAGAGAACATGGTACCAGACAGAGGTTCCTCCGAAGTCTATGTGGAAATCTGTGTAGCTGTCCTTAACCCCCATAAGGCAGTACTTCTGGACAAAGGGCTTGGGGAAGAAGGAGTCGTCCGGCCAGTAGTTCTCTACCCAGGACATCTTACGAGCCACGTCAGGAACCTCCACCAACTCTGACATCCTTAGTGGGTGGTTGGAGCCAGGCAAAAAGTGAAAAAAGGAAGGTTAGATTTTGATAAAGTTATTAATACAGATAGGAAAGTCTTAACATTCCTAAAAAAAGATGATCCAAGCACGAGCAAGGTTAACATGCATGTTGTGTGTTTATGTAAAATGTACTATCTCTCTATGTATCTTTATTGGATTTTTTTTTAAATTCCCAAATATCAATATCAGCCAAAAAAAGAATAAATTGTATCGATCAGGCTATAGTGGGACATTGTTTTACTGACTAGAAATATAGATTTTTTGCATAAAGATGCAACTAAGTTATGACTGCAACTTCCATTTTAAAATGCAAGTGCACTGGAATTTAATTGTCAACAATTAATACAACTCCTGATAATTGATAAAGGAAATTGTGAATAGTATGTAAGGTCATTTTTGACTTTGGAAACAGTAGTTTGACAAAACAAAAAATCCTTCCACCTAATACAACTGAAAGCTTCAGAAAGCGTGTTAAAGAGGCTATAGATACACACATATTTGCAACACAGCTAATGCTGGTTTATATAAGCATTTTCTCAAGTGTGACATGACTGACTGTAACGTACTGCCAGTGTTTATTAGGGATCGTTTTAACTAAAGCGGTTGTTTTAGCCAACAGAGTCAACAGACTTGAGCATAGCTTACTTAGTGTCAGAGAACTCCAGGCTGATGAGGTTGAGGACTTTGGGTCGATGTGGGTTGGTGTAATACTTGATAAACTCGCTGAGCTTCATCTTGCTGTCCGCCTGCCGTGCCACATCTATCACATCGATGATTTTGTCGCCACCTACATGGGAGATAAGTCTACATTATATATGGAGAAGTTCTGAAGTCAGTAACCCCTGAATGAAAAAGATCTTCAATTCTTTAATTGGCTGCTGAGTGGGTGTGGGGTTCACTAGGGTCTGCTGTCCTCTGGCATCTCCATGTGCTTTTAGAGATCAAGTCCTGAGGGAAACTGGCACCAATATGGCAGCGTGGGGAGGGGTTGTACATGGAGGCAAGCGAGACAATCTGTCAATCTGTTCAGACCACCAGTCCCTGAGGAGGTGTGGGTGGAGGTGCTGCGTTCAATGTCTGTGTGTGCTTTGGAGGCCTCAAGCGTTGACAGAAATACACGTATAGATGTGAGAAAGAGTGTGTGCCTAGGTTTCATGTGGTGTGTTGGTGCGTATGAGACAGAAAACAGATGCTTAAAAAAGGGAAAAGAAGCGGAAACTCGTAGAACACAGCTAACAGTTGGGCCACTACAAATCACACTCGGGTGACACATTGGGCCGGGGTGCAGTGTGTGTAGCAAGACAGCTGGTTGTTGTATTTTCCCCACACCCCTCCCACTCCCCTTTTTTGTTTTTTTATTACCCCTTTGCATGTCTGTCTCTCACACACACACACACACACACACACACACACACACACACACACACACACACACACACACACACACACACACACACACACACACACACACACACACACACACACACACACACACACACACACACACACACACACACACACACACAGCTGGCCAGCGTCTGATGACAGAGAACAGCTGGAGTAAGGTCAGTCAGTCACACAGTGAGAGACTAAGCTGCCTAGAAACCACACAACACCAGCTTTACAAACCCAACAGCAAGACAAAAAACTGAATCAACACCCCTACTGAACTAGCTCGATAATATATTATGACACCCAGTAATGTCAAAGTAGTCATTACCTAAGGTGTTGCAAATATGTCTCAGTCAACATTCTTGAACCAGAAACTCTTTTCTTACTGCATTCATTTAAAATTATTTTAAGTTGAACTGTTTTTCTCATTAATCATCCATTTCTAAATTGATGATTTAAATCATGAACTCTACTCTGCAGTTTAAAGCGCTTTACTATCAATATGGCATTGCACCACCACGAGTTATTCTTTTTACTAAATATTAGGATGGTGCATTGCATTTTTTTTTTTTTTTAATTCTGTGTGATATACAATAATATATAAACTCAGCAAAAAAATTAACGCCCCTTTTTCAGGACACTGTATTTTAAAGATACTTTTGTAAAAATCAAAAATAACTTTAGAGATCTTTATTGTAAAGGGTTTAAACCGTTTTCCATGCTTGTTGAACCATAAACAATTAATGAACAACATTTAACTTAAGGGCGGTAGGCAATTAAGGTCACTGTTAAAAGAAAATTAGGAAAGTAAAGAGACCTTTCTACTGACTCTGAAAAATACCAAAAGAAAGACGCCCAGGGACCCTGCTAATCTGCGTGAACGTGCCTTAGGCACGGTGAAGGAGGCATGAGGACAGCAGATGTGGCCAGGGCAATACATTGCAATGTCCCTACTGTGAGACGCTTAAGACAGCGCTACAGGGAGACCGGAAGTACAGCTGATCGTCCTCACAGTGGCAGACCACGTATAACAACACCTGCATAGGATCGGTACATCCAAAAATCACACCTGAGGGACAGGTACAGGATGGCAAAAACAACCACAAGAACTGGCCAGTCTGGTGCAGTACATGTGGAGGAGATGCACTGCAGTACTTAATGCAGCTGGTGGCCACAAAAACCTTATAGGAAAAGTCTAAATGTTATTTCTTGAGCGTTATCCAGCAGCTTCTTCAAAAAGGTAGTTTTGCAATCCCACAGATGCGTAGTGTTGGCCTGGCATGATAAAGTGTCTGCCCAGGATCAAACTAATGCTTAAATCTAGTATTTCTATAGAGGGAGTCACTCTGATCTTATTTACTTGGCTGAGTATTGCACTATATAAAGCTTTTTATATCTCGTTAAGCATTTTAGTCGTGACAATATAGGGAGAATATGGGGAGAGTGAAGTAAAACAACACAGGTGCCTGGCCGCAATTAAAGCGTTGATGTGGCTGTTAAATGCTATGTGCCTAAACCAGCATGCCCCAAATCTTACATCTTTTTTATGACTGATCAATCATTCTGAGTCCATTATAAGACTTCCACTGACCATTCATCGATGCTCTATCACTGGGCCCAATCATTGGCCACACACTTTGTTGGCAACACACAGAAGACATCAGGGTTCAATCCTGTTGACTCATTGTCTTCTAACTGTAAGAAATGCAACCCAACACTTAGTCCCTGGTCACAACACCTGTGCCTTGGCTTAATGCTCAATATGGCAAGGAAGGGAGAGAATTAGTGAGAGGGGGAGTCTGTAATCTGAACTTAATGATAAAAACGTCAGTGGGCTTGGTAATGGGCTTGTAATAGGAGCTGGGAAGTGGCAGGCTGTTTCAATAAGGAAGCGTAGTGGTCATAGAGAGGGTAGTGAAAGCTTAGCCATCACTCATTTAGAACTCATTCAGCCATTGCCTGATGCCTGATAAGTGGGTTAAAACCCCATGAACCTAGAAACCTGTTCTTATTGACATTCAGATGGCGCCTGCTCAGCGATGGCCACTTAGCTGGCTGGTGTTGGGTGGTTTCATTAGCTTTAAGCATACTGAGGCTACTGTGTATACCCACATCCACCCCAAAGGATAAACAGTTGTGCGTTATTGTAAATTTGATACAGCTGACGGCAACTGTTTTATGCTGCAGAATAAAGCCCGTTCATCATGAAGTGTCCTTACCGACATACTGCTCCACATCTTTGACAGAGAAAGTAGAGACTGGTAGTTTGAGTCCCAGGCCCTCCATCTCTGTGACCGCTATGGGGTAGTTGAAGCCGTGCCTCTCCAGGTACCTGGTTGTCACCTGCTCGCCCTTCATGTGCATCATGATCTCCTCACCACTGAAACAAGACCATAAGAAGTTCAGTAAACTTGATCTATTGCCATTTTATTAACAGTCATGACCCAAAGGCAACATTTGGGTGCATCACAAAGATGATTTTTATGTCAGTATTCAAAGTAATAGCAGCTTCTGACCTAAGGAGGATTTATGGTTTTACGATAAGGGGTAACGGTGTAGCTTCAGAGCGTAAGCACGTAGCTGCCGTATCTAGGCTGTAGGCTACACCGCCTTCTCAATAACGTAACTACACGTCAGGGTTACAGCGATTACAAAGATACCACGTGGAGACTGCACAAACTGGAATATATCTACGGAAGGACTGCCATTAAAATCAAGTGCAAAACCAGCTTTATGAGGAAATCTTTATCTGGTTGAACAGACATAAACAGAGCTTGACCCTTGGGCTGTCAGAAGAAGCAATTTATAACTATACATGTGCCAAAATTGATATCTACCTGGCGAAGGTCCTGTTCTGGAGCTCCTGGACAAACACTCGAGTGCCAGCCTGCACCGGCTTCGATCCATCGTCTGGCTCTGTATAGTCGTGCCTGTGGCCATTGTTGCGCTTTTTCACTACAACAGACAGACATCTGAGGTTCACAGGGTTGTTTCGTTCTAATTTCATCATGCCGTTGCCCTTTGTAGCTTGTTCTCCCAACAAAGTAGTAAATTATGCACATCACCACTTTTTTTTTTTTTTTTTTTATAGAAAAAGGACATTAATTCACTACTCAACCCCTGAGCTAAGAGATGGGAATGGAGGGGCTTGTCCAATCCAAGTGGAGGGCTTACAACACCATTCAATTAGCCTACTAATGTCTGCCCTATGGGCTACCCGTGTGACCAGTCAAACATACAGAGAGAATCAGAGGACAGTTTTGATGATTGAGATACAGGTTAAGGCCGTTTTATGGTTGTGCGTAAACTCCACGCCGTAGCTACGGCGTCGTGACCCTTTCGGAGTTCTGCGTCGGGGTTGAACGCGTTTCTTTGGATCGCGGTGCATTTCACCGCCAGAACGCTAGGGGGTATGTGGTTTCCGGAGGGTCAATCGCAAAACTCTTTGTGTACTTGTGCGTTGGTGTGTGCCTCGAGCCGTCGTGTGTCTGTGTGTGCGTGCGTATGTGTATGTGTATGTCTGTGCGTGCGTGTGTGTGTGTGTGTGTGTGTGTGTGTGTGTGTGTGTGTGTGTGTGTGAGTGAGTGAGTGAGTGATAGAGCGAGGGAGAAAGTTAGAGAGTGACGGCAATTGTCTCCGGAGCAAGTTGACTCTAGAGGCATAGTGACAGAAACAAAGTGTCTCCCTGTGTTTTTTGTAGCAGGAAAAGTTAACCCTCTCCTTGATTTCATGATGTTTACGGAGAAGGAGAACCAGGAAATGAGTCAGGGGGAAATGCAACACTACCAAGCCACGGCCGAGCGACGTGCGTGGCCGCGACGTGTAGTTACATTTTTCGAGAGGTACACGTCAGGCTACGCCGTAGGGTCTGGCGTAGACGCACAGGGGTCTGCGGGGGTACGCCGTCGATTCTACGCAGAACCACAAAAACGGCCTTTAGGAGGGAGACCGAGAAACAGAAAGCAAAGAAAAATGAGAAAAAGCAGTACTCACTCTGGGAGGGTCCGTGTACGACATCACAGTTGGGACAGTGGTAAACATCGATATCCACAGCATGATGCTCTTCTACCTGCACACAGCTGGAGGTGGAGTCAGAGGATGCAGTTAGAACAAAGTTCACACTTCTTCCAACATGTTTAAACAACATCTCATGGGACACATTTTTGTGACAAGTGTTTTTTGTTTTTACAGTTGGTCTGCAAAAAACAATTATTGTCATCATCATTAACAGGGGTGTGACGAGACCCTCAGCTCACAAGACGAGACACAAGATTTTAACACTATTTTAAAGAAAACTTCAATTAAGAAATATGACCACGGTCAAGGTTATAACGTAACAAAGCGTTACCTCGACGAGAAGTCTCGTCACATTTTTATCTCGCAAGATCTCGTGGGACGAGATCTCGGCACACCTCTAATCATTGATCTACAGATTATTTTCTCAATTAATTGATAATCATTTGGTCTATACAAAAAAAAAGGCCCATCACAATTCCCAGAGCCAAAGGTAATGCCTTAGAATGTCTTGTTTTGTCCCTTTTAAGAAAAAGAGAGACCTAACCTAAAAATTGCACAAATGATCAATTTCAAATAACAATTATCAAAATAGTTGCCAGTTAATTTAACCAGAAATATTGTTATGATGTCATTTGAAGACCTGATTCTAAATAAACAAAAACTGTTTGGGGTCATTGTAAAAGTAGGTAGTTATGAGCTGCAGCTTAGCTTACTCTAAATCTTCATCATTGTCACATCTTGAACTAAAATCCTGTCGATAAAACGTGATTTGGAGTGTGACTACATTTGTGGGCACCATGAGTTCTTTGTCTGACCTGGACATACAAGCTAATGTCAAATTGTCAAACACTGTGTGTGTTACCAGGGGTTACAAGTTTGGGATAAACAAACACTGAGAAAGTACAGTTTGGGTCTGGAAAACTACCTTTGCTCTGATCAATTTTTCCAACAAATGTCCTAAAACTGATGCCTTACTGGAGACCGGAGCAAGAAACTTGAAGCACATTTCAAAGCTTTGGCCCAATAATAACGTAAGGGCACTTGCATGGTACTAGCCCCTTTTTAATGCCACGTGCATATCGTTTAAACCATATTTTCGAGCAATCAAGTCAGATAAAGTGTTCACATCACCCTCCATGTTGTAATTCAGAGTTGAAGATATCTGACTACAAGAAGAGTGGTGAAATGGCTGCACAGGAACCATAGCTGGCAGTTACATCCAAGTAAAACCTGATATGAACACTACAATAATCGATTCAGCTAAATAAACCACTTCACATACGCAACTCTGCAAAAGTAGCTTATTTAGGCTATTAAAATGATGCAACTAATATTAAAATAATGTAACTAATAGGCTAGTTACATTCTTCCCAATCTGCCATCATTAAGTGAATGCAGAATAAGGTAAAAATCTTGGCTGAGCATCAACTGCTTGTACAGATTTTTTTTCCCCCATGGATGGATCTGCAACAGTGTCACACATACTGCTACCCCCGACTGTCCTGCAGCAGCCAAACCACAGGCACCAACACACATGCATTCCTCTGTTGCATACCAGAGCCCCATTCCAGAGCAGCATGAACAGCAACCAAGTTGCCATTCAGGCTAAATGGAAACCAACAGCATTTAGAGTTAGAAAAACTGCATGTTTGTGTGAATCAAGCATGTGTACAGGTCGTTTTAATGGTTACGTTATGTGAGGGATAGGACGGACGCACACACTTTTGAGATCTGAAGACAAGTCATATTGTATGTCCCCACTTGACCTGGAAATAACTGTGCGATACTCTTCCTACAGTCCGTGGACATTTCTTTACTCCGCTCAGACGCTTATTGGTGTGTCCATATGTACGCAGAAACATCACCACCATAAAAAAAACTTGGATGTTTGGATGGGTAACATGTAGACTGAAAAATATGATTTGAAGCCAGTTAAGAGACACATTTGGTAAATCCAGACTTGTCACTGCTAGTGAGATCAGACTTTAAAAACAACAACATTTTACTAACTCACAGAGCAACAACTGCACTAATCCAACCTTCCCTTCCACTGCTTGTTTTCAATTCGGCTCATTTAGACACATGTCGCTAAGCACCATTAGCACTGTGATGGCTGACCCTAAGAAGGAAACAAAGATATGCAACCATAACAAAACTTCAAGCACACTCACTTGAAACTTAAAATTTGCCATCTTCAAACCATCGACAAGCCAGTGAAGTTTAGGTTTGACAGCTAGCATAGTGGCATAGGGTGTAAACAATGGATTTGTGGCTCATATATTGTCTGTTTTGGAAAGGTGAACGCCTGCAAGGAGAGATGGAGCTGACCACTCCTGCTATCAGCTTTGATCTACAAGAAATTGCAGGAAGCTGTAAAAGGAAATAAAGCCGAGAGCCATTAACTCATCAGGAAGTGGTGAGCTTGTGTGAATGCTGGCCCCAATCATCCTGGTGCACTAACAGGATATAAACAGTAGATGCCTCTCCCCAGTTTACCACATGTAACCTGGTGCTATCATTTGCTGCACTGCAAACTTGTTGAAAACAGTGTTTGTAATGCAGACAGCTGCCAAGATTTTTGTCCTAACGTGCATTTAGTTGCCACAATTATCCTGAGACAAAATATATTTACTGATGGAATATTTGATTTGCCATTAAGTAGGCCTGTTTATTTTGGAGTTGTTTTTTTTTTTTTTTTTTTTTTTTTACAAGTTACTCCCAACATCCAAAAGAACTATGAAAATAGGAAATGGCACACAAAAAAAGCTTAAAAGAAGTGCTACTGCAGATGAACAACAATAACACTGTGAGTGCTTGGCTGTAGTATTAGCCTAGCTCATGTATCAGGAATCTTGGTTCACATGTGGCTCTTCGCTGGGGGAAAGCATGAGTCACAGCTCTGTGCTGCCGGCCCTGGTCGGTTGAGATGTGTGAGAGCAGCATGATCTCGACCGAGGTGACCTTGTTGTCCTCAGCTCACTTGGTACTTTCCTTTATGTAATGCCACAGTAGGAAATCAGGGCACTGTGCCACATACGCCAGTCTGACTCAGCTTATCTGTCACCTGAAATGATTAATGCATAATAAGGCACTGAAGCTGGGGAAACTGTGTGGACTTGAGGTACAGAATGTAAAGGGGTTGGGGGGGAGGAAACTCAGCTGAGGGGGAATGAGGGCCAAGTATTTCCTGCCTTGCTCAGACTCAATGATGTATTGCATAACTGCAAAGCGTGCAAACAGTTTTTGCACCAACGTGAACCTCATTTGCTCAGAAAGCAATCAGAGCGAGGATAAGACTGGAGACAACTGAACTGCCGTCATCTTAACACTTAACGAGATAGTGTTATCTCATATGATGTAGAACAAAAACAGAGCATATTGTGATAGAAGGTGACATAGAGTACAGTCAATATGTCTTGCAAAGATAAAAACAAAACCTCGCCAGACTGGAGGGTTATTCTGTGACGGCATTGCAGCCGATTACAAAGCAAAACATCCCTTTGTGAATAAGAGGAGATGTGTGTACTTGGCTAAACCCCTGCCATCAACAGCCCCTCTCCCTTCACTTCCTCTCATCAAGGGCCTCATCCTGTGTGACTGAGAGGGCTTATTCATTAGTGCATGCACTGTGAGGGGTTCATTGTCCTCCATGATCAGTGCAGAAACACAAAGGCTGGAGGCGGGCATCACCATTATTTTCAGCTCTAAATAACCGCTCTACATGGGGCGGCGACACGCCTACATTAGAGAATCGGCAGATCCCTAATGGATGGGTGGTAGAGATAGAGAGGAGATGAGGGCAGTTAAACACACCTGGCTATCTTTATCTACCCCAGAGGAGCACCTGACTCCTCCGGTCCTTTTCCCTAATGCACTCAACCGAAGCTTACATAAACAATGCTGGACTTGGACAGCAGTAAGAGCCACTGAGCCCTGACAGATGGATAGGGATCGGTCATTTTGGCCTTACTGGTTAAATAATTTTAGCTATCTGTGCATAAAAGCAACCTAACATCTCTGCAGTGGTTACAGCTTGAAAGAGAACTCTCTGTAGTCAGCTGGTAAACAACAAAAGAGGATCACTTTGTTGTTTATGGGGCATCAGGGAGCCCTGGGGAGTTTTAACAACTTAATTGTTTTCGTGCAGGTTGAGCTGCCTTGAGGCTCCAAGCACTGGGGCTCTACTTTCACACGTCTTCAACATGGTTGTCTTCAGGCCCCCAGTGCCCCTGTAAAACCTACAAAGTCATCAGTCTTGTGACTGTCTGCTGCTGAAAAACATCAGCCAACAAACTCTGAACTCACCCAAAGATGGACTAGCTGTCCAAATTATATTTCAGCCAGTCTTTACAGTATTTCATTGATTTTGGATTCAGTATGGCACAGAGAGATCCTAAGCTACTCCCCATTACACTACTCCTATTTATAGAGTGACATTTCTAAATTAAGATCTTAATTTTATAGCAGAGACGCTATAGCTTTAATATCATGATTCAATCTGACTGCTAATCAATACACAAGGCTGTTGACCCCTAATCAACATTGATTAAGCTGGATGTAATGCAGTTTCCCTGACCCCAGAGACAGCCTTGCTAATTAATGTAAACATAGCTTTAAACAGGAGCTATGAGGCTGCTCTTTACTTCAATGTCAATTAACTAATCAGACATCTAAACAGATTATCTAAAATGTTTGTTTCATGGACAACAGTGGAAGAAAAAGAAAAATCCTTCCACTCGTTCATCCATCCACTTAGCGTAAACACTAAAAAGGCACTCTGTAGAGGCTATCCATCTCTCTTTAGCGTGCTCACAATCTGTGCGACACTGACGGATCGTGCATTGAACTTGGCTAGCTGGAGTGGCCATCAATCATTCCCTCACAGTCCCATTGAGCCCTGCTAGTCTATCACCACCCCCACCGCCTATACCCACACCAGACAACGGTCTGACTGGAGTGCCTGACACCTACACAGGGGTAAACCCTGTGATCTGACGTGACCCAGTGAGTAGTTCCAGCTAGCCAACATCCATAGTGTTGACGTAAATTGGCATCTTGGAAACACTGGAAACAACCCATTTACAGAAGCAGGTCTTGTAATTAGGTGAGGCTGTAAATGGTAAATAACAGGGTTCAATCTAACATTTGTAATCCAAACCACAGGCTTTAGTAGTGGGCTTTGATGCCTAAAGGAATATTTCAGGGTAGTGGTAGGCAACCTAGGGACTGAAAGACAAATCTTGGTTAGAAGAAGAAGATTGAGAGGACAGAAGAAAACCCAAAATTTGTTTATGTTACACCAACTTATGGTTTATTTTTATTTCTTTAAATCATACATTTTTCTTGTGAAATGGTGGATAGTTTTATTGCTTCTAAAGATTTTTCAGATAAAACTCTTCAACAAGGGAAATCAGTCTTTGGTTGATCAGTTTCAAGATTCCCAGACATATCAAACCTGTGATGTGCAGTCAAATAAACAAAGGTTGGTATGCGCTGTATCAGGGGATCCAGGGCGCGCCACACAACATTAAAAGTGCTATAATTTGCCCATCATTTAATTTAGTATGAAGTACCAATGCTATAGAATGTATTACAATGACTGTTGTAACAACAGCTTCTTTGTAAATTATTTTTGGGCTTTTTTGGCGTTTATTGGAGAGGACAGCTGAAGACAGAAGAGTGGGAGAGAGGGGGATGACATGCATCAAAAGGGCCACGGGTCTGAATCAAACTTGGACCACTGCAGTAAGGACCGATTCTTAATACATGGGGTGCACGCTCAACCAAGTAAACTAAGAGGGCGCCCCGGAAAAGAGAGCTCAATACTCGATATCAGCAAATACCCAGAGTGGATCAGTATTATCTAATCTTCTTTTTGCTTTCTAGTTTACCTCATTGTTCACTACTACTACAGATGAACCATACAGTGTTGGCTAACCATGCCCAAGTCCTCATCCGGTAAAAGTCCCAGGCTGTATTGTGTACTGAGATGCTGAGAAGATACAGGTGATGGAAAACAGGACACTCTCCAGAAACTGAGGCAGCAAAACAAAGTCTCCCACACAAACAGCAACTCAGCTAGCAAACTGACAAACAGGCACCGGGAGGTTGAGCTCCTTTCCATCATCAACAGCCAGAGAATATCCCTTTCCTTCTGGCCAGCCTCGTGGGAAAGAGGCAGAAAATGTTGCTGGTTTTGGAGCTCTGCTCTCTGTGTGTGTGTCTGCTTATTAGTCATCAATGGGGGGAAGCTCCAACATTTGTTCCTTTTCTTGCTAGCACATGACACACAGCCAGCCAGTCTTTTTTGGCTCTGACACATCACAAATTCTGGCTGGCAAGTTTTTTGGCAGCGCACTTAATGTGGTTACGCAATGGCTTCCGACATTTCAACACAAGCAAGATTATAGAACAGATTATTGTATTCATAAACAGTTGCCGTGGGGATGTGCCCACACAGGCAGATTTAAGATACTGAAGAATGGGGTATTCCTCACTTTTGTCTGAGTCAGGCCTATGGAATTAGGGCCACATCGATAAAAAGTGACAGTTAAACAAAGTAAGATCTTTCTGGTTACCTGTGTCTGACACACAACTTGTTATTTCACAATTATTATAACATGTTCTTTCATCACCCTGGCAAAATCTTGTTATCTTCCTTCTCTCAGTATCAGAGCACAAGGTGAGCTACACAACAGCTGCCTGCCTTAATAATAGTCACCTCAGCAGGCTTTATAAAATGGGTTAAACCTGATCATTCAATTAAAAAAGTACAACTAACTAGGTCACTGTGTCACCCCAAAACAGTACAGAATGATCTTGACCCCAAAGAGTAGGGTGTTCATCACAGTATCGGGTAAGGACTAGAGCATGCACAACTGCAATCTGCCAATGTATTTTTCCATACATGCTCAGACACAAATGTGCTTCATTACGCAACAATATAATTCTCATTATAATTTTGACAGCCACCGACCACCCACCAACACACGGCATGAATCATAAAAAGCAACTACAATATCACGGGTCTACTTATAATCAGAAATGAGGCGAGGCCCTTAAAAAATTAGAAAATTGGACAAAACACGACCATGAGCAGTCCAGGAATATGTCTGCCTGGTACCTTTAAATAATCCCCCTGTTCGCCACTAGGGGTCCCCGCCATGTGCCTCCTCTGCCTGAAAGGGGGATTTAAATTTCTCAAGCTGTCAATCAAAAGCCCGACCATAACACGCTCCTTGTTCTCTACCTTTTGCCATCTAATATAGTTAACCACTAAAAATACAAAACGCTCAAACTGCATAGACAGCTGGAAATTAGTATGTATTAAAATTGAATGTTAACTAATTAGGTATAACAATAACTATCTGATTCTGTCCAAACAAACAGAAGTTGTTTATGAAATGTAAAAGGTTGGCAGTGGTTGCCATTACCTTGAGTAACCTACCTTGGTAAGCCAGATTGGTATACAACGACTGGTTAAACAAGCTCTTCATCCGTTAAAAATCACAGTAAAAACCAGCATTAAATTTATCACAGAAGCGACATAAAGGAGCTGGAAAACATGCAGCTTTTTCTATGTCACAATGGCCCCGCCAAGCTTCTGATCACTCAGGTTGACTAACACAGCTCGGCAATTCTGATAGATCCACATATTAGTAGATGAAAAACTATTTGCTATTTGACTCCATTTGAGTCAATAATGTTGATAATCAACATCATTACACAGACCATGTACAAGTCGTATGTTTTAGTCTAACTGGCGGAACAATGGATTCAATTCAAGCCAATTTTAGGGAAAGACACCACACTTTCTTTCGTAAAGTCGTGTCAATAGACGGTTTAAAACCCCCGTCGTCCACCGCTAGTGTTAGCAAGCTAGCTACCAGTCAACACCGCTTAGCGAGCCGTCGCGTTTCTTTAATAAACAATCAGTGTTTGTCGCGTCTAACAAGCCACATCTATAAAGGACATTATAACCTACATACCTGCCGTGAAACCAGTCTTTACAGATGTCGCACTCGATCATAAACCGGCTTACATCGTAGGGCTGCCGGCAGACACAGTACAGCGGGGCCGCCGCCATCTTCCTAGTGTTCCTAAACAACGCAGGAATGAAGCGGGGCGGGGATTTCACCCACGGTCCGGAAACACCCGAGGGGAGAGCCGAGCCTCTACGAGAGTCTCCATTCTAGGCAATCCCACGTCTGACGTCAGTTTCCAAACGATCCATTTCCATCTGGTTGAGTAGGCACACCAACAATAGACACAAACTTTTTCCAACAAAGGAATGACAATGTTGTTGTTTTGTCAATATTACAGTCTGAGACTTATGTTCAGCAAAATCGGATGCTTTTTAAACTAAAACTAAATAAATGAAAATGGTGAGCCTCATACATAGGCCTTAGTGGGTCAATTATATTTTACAATCATTTCACACTGCCAAGATGACAAATATGCATGAATACATATGCATTGATGCACAGGCATTTAAAAGTATCTATTTAATATAAAACTGGAACTCCATTTAAGGTGATGGAAATTTACAACAAAAAAACATTATAGGCTATGTTGTTAAGCCATGTGTAAAAAGTGTTAGTCTTGGGTGATTAAAACTTGCATCAACTATATACTTCAAAATGTACAGCATCAGTGCTGACATAGCCAATCAGCAAGCAAAAAGCAAAGCTGATGTGATGTAAAGAAAACAAATTATGTCACCCAATCAAAATCTGCTCTATCAGCAGAATATTTGCACAGTTGCAGAGTTTTTCTTCCTTGTGTTGTGTTCTCACACCTCTCATCAGGAAAGAGCGAGTTCCTCTGAGAATATTCTTAACCTATGGGAGACATTGCAGCACAGCATAACCAAAACACAACATCCGCCCCTGGTATGTCTCCTAAGAGCATGTCTGACATGCCCTACGTGCTTGTGTGGTGAATAGCAATGGGACCACCGACCCCACAGCTTGATCTGTGAGCTGACAGTACCCATCCCCCCACACGCCCATCTGTGCTGCTCTGCATAGGCAAGCAGGCCCTGGTGCATGCAGAGAGCACTCACTGCACGGAAGACACATGTGATTCAGCCAGTTCATCTGCAGATATATAAAAACTCTTTGGTGCATTCTCAGCCTGCAGCAAGATGTAAACATTTCCTTTGTCCTCAAGGTGATAATAGCAGCCTGCACCAGTTGGCTGTGGTAGATCATTATCATGCCTTAATATTAGGTCTTCTTTGTCAGTGTGAGTAGTGCAACTTCATGTCTGGTGTGCAGATCCACCACATGCCTTTAAACACTGGACAATTTCTACAGTTTTTGCATAAATCCTGTGATTACTAACTGTAAACAGGCCAGCTAAATCCACCTTGAACAGTTGTGAACCTCATTAGTGCTTCACAGCCACTAATATGACATTATCTGATTGGTTTATGGACTGATGTTACAAAATGTAATGTCCCTTTGCACACAACAAAGTGTGATACATGTAAAACTACAACATATATTTCAAATCGAAAGAAAACTGACTGTACTTTCATGTCAAAATATGGAAAGTGAAACTTTAAAAACTACTTAAAGTACAAAAAGTAAAATAAATATGCAGAAGTGCCCATGTCATAGTCATATAATATTACTGAATTATAATTAGTGATGCATTCATATGTAGGCTACATCACTTTAATGTTTCAGTGTGTGTTAATAATCACAATGATAAAGCTATCAAATAAATTAGGATATAATTAATGCAGTAAAATGTAGTGGAGTAGAAGTATGTAGTAGCATACAATGGATATACTCAAGTAAAGAACAAGTATCTCAAATTGGCTACTTACAGTACAGACCGAATGGCAGGAATTATAGAAGTTTGTATTTTATTCACATATTAGGCTATTCGATTGCAATAATTTATATTACTGTTTTGTAATGTATTGTGTGTGGAATATTGTTAGGACCCAAATTCGTTTCTATTTTAATCTATTCTTTTATCAAAATTACATTTACATGATTCTACAAAAAGGGGCATCGGTTTTAGTGTTAAAGCGCCACCTCCTGACAGAATAGCGACATTACTACCTGCGCGGTCACGGTGTGCGGGGCGCGCACGCTACGCACTCACTAGTATGTCAGCACCATGCATATATCATGGTGCACTAAAATTCAGATACCAAAACAGCTCAAACAGCAGCTAAAACGTATTGAGTAGGGCTTCCAGGGATCCTGTACCGCGATTTAACATCTAAGTAGATGATAAAAGAGGTAAGATGAATTATAAATAAACGGTGTTGTAAAAGCTGTGCTGCTTTGTTGAGACGGTTTAACGGTCAGTAGATTGATATCCACACATCATAAAAATGCAGTATTGCATTGAGTGCTTATATAGAGATGTAAAGTGTATTAGTATGTTATGTAGTGACGTTTACGGTGGTGTTTGTGTCGAGTGCATCATATATTCAGCCTTTCCGATCAAACAGTAATTGCTCCAAAGTATCTGGTTTACGGACCATTAAGTGTGATATATGGGTACTGTTTTAATAACCCAATGTAATATTGTTGATAATATATTTTAAACAATAAATAAATGTCTGTTTAGGATAAATAAATAAAAACGGAACTTTTTGTTTAAATAGGTTTTTCATTCAATTGTATTACTATGTTATTTTGAGACATTTACAAAAACAAACAACATTTTTTTACTGAGGCAACAAAGCTTTAGAAAAATATTTGAAAAATCTTATACAAAAAATAAATACTGCATGTGTTTTTTCTGCTAACTTCTGTGAGTGATTGCATACACTAAGGCAGAGTGTGTAATATGTAACAAGCATCTGTGGTATCGTACAATTCGTTAATTCCAATGATAGAAAGTAGACACATAGAGGCAATTGCATGAAATGAATGTGTGTCCCCTTGATAAAATATTCGTATACTAAATCATTATAAAGCTAGAGGTTGCAGCCTGGGGTCCTTTATGTAACACTGATGGGTGCACTGATGCTTTATTTGTGATGGAGGAGGTGGAGAGCGGCCCTGAACCTGAAGATGAGGCGTCTGTCACGGAGGAAAGCCCTGAGTTTGGTGAGGGAGCTGGACGCTTTCCCCAAAGTGTCAGACAGCTACGTGGAGACCTCAGCCTCAGGAGGAACAGGTGGGTCACTCCTCTGATAGTCTCGCGTTATTAGTTGTAGACGCAGTGCACGTTACATGGCTGTGCTCTTTAAGTGATAGGTTAGTTAATAATGTTAGCAATATTTTTCTGATACCCTGAGTTCCTCAATATTTGGTCTGTACTGTACTGTATGTTCATGTTACAAGGCAAAATACAGTTATTAACTTGAAAGTAAAACATTCCTGGTGTTTTTTGTCACATTGCAATAGCCTGTTTACACCGATTATATACCAAAACAACTAATCAAAGCGGATACTGTATGATCATAGATAAATGAGTCTTGATAAAATATTACATGCTTTACATTTCTTATATATAGCTACGCAGTGTACTCCTCTGAAAACAAAAAAGACAACAACACAGTAAAGATATCAGCTGTAACCACCCCTTGTCTGTCTCATCCTCAGTGTCGCTGATAGCTTTTGGGGCCATGGCTCTTCTGGCTATTTTAGAGTTCTTTGTTTATAGAGACACGTGGATGAAGTATGAATATGAAGTTGACAAGGATTTTACCAGGTACTTTCAGAGCTGTTAAATGTTAACTATCACACGAAACCTTCCCCAAACAAGCATGCTTATATATACACAGTATATGGCAGGACATTACTGTCAACTTGATATTAGTCTCACTCTTCATTTTCCTCATTTACAGTAAATTGAGAATAAACATTGACATTACAGTCGCCATGAAATGCCAGCGTGAGTATCACACCTTCTTTGTCATTAGATCAATTGCTCATTGAAGTGCATTATAGGTGTAAATATGTATTATGCATGCATTTAATGTCTGTGATTGCAGATGTTGGAGCAGATATTCTGGACCTGGCGGAGACCATGATCACGTCCAGTGGCCTCCAGTACGAACCGGTGAGTGAAGCATGTCTCCAAACATTAGGTCATGTTCAATTCTGCATCTGTTTTTATTTTTTATTTTTGCAGAACACAGAGGCATTTTTTCCCCCCAGCTTTTGCAGATGTTACTTTTTTACAACTACATCTCTTCTCTTTGTATGTTTGTTCAGGTTATTTTTGAACTAACTCCACAACAGAGACTGTGGCAAAGGTAAGCTGCTGTGAAATCACACAGGGAGATACTCTAACAGCAGGATGTCTGCAAGTATTATAAAAGTTGTGTAGTGTCTAAAATTATGTTATCTAATTTGAAGGCTTCTGATATTCAGTTTGACATTATGTTTCTCTTGTAGGATATAAAACAATGCTATCCTCTCATCGGACAGCTACTTTAATTTTTGTGTGTGTGGTTAAGTTGGTTTACTTATGCATTGTAATTGTCATTTTAAAGACCTTTAAAGTGTTTTTAAGGTGATAAAACATGCAGGCACAAAGTTAAAACTTTAGATTTAAAAGAACCATGTAGAAAAACTGGAATAGTTGCATATCTACATTCCAGATGTAGTTTGTCTTGCATGTTGCCAACCTGTTTTTTGTCCTCAGGACATTGCATCTCATACAGAACAGGCTCAGAGAGGAACACGCTCTTCAGGAAGTCCTCTACAAAACTCTCCTGAAAGGAGGTCCCACTGCCCTGCCGCCACGGTCAGTTACTTACATGCAAATAAGCTATTCTCTTTTTTTTTCGTGTTAACGCTAATTAAAATGGCAATTTATTTTCTGCAGTTATGATGCAGCCTGATAGATATACAGCTGATAAGAAATTAAGGAGTCAAATGATGTGCTTAATAATTAATTGTGTGTGTGTGTGTGTGTGTGTGTGTGTAGGGAGGATGCCCCTATGGAGCCGCTAAAGGCTTGCAGGATACACGGGCATGTCTACGTCAATAAGGTAGCAGGAAACCTACACATCACTGTGGGAAAGTAAGAAACTAGAAGTTGTTCAGCTATGTACAGACTGTAGTGAATTCCTGACCACGACCCAGATGTAGAATTTGTGTAAATATGAAAAGCTGACATACGTAACTATATAGAGCAGTTGTGTTGACACCAGTCCTCTAATATTTTTTCAGGCCCATTCACCATCCTCAGGGTCATGCCCATATCGCAGCTTTTGTGAGCCACGAGAGTACGTAACTCTTCTTCTAATTATGCTTGCATGTGTTTCTATGACGGATGTTTTAATAATCTGCTCGTGGTGCAAACTAAATCATAACTGCTAAATTTAGGAAAAAGGAGACAAAAGAGGTTTGTTGCATACGTCTCCCTCAGGGCATGTCATTTCCCTGAATATGAAAGCCTATTTTTACATCAATAACACTATTAATTGTTAGATATATTAGTTATCACACTCGGTTTTCTTCCTCATTCAAAATATCAGTGACTGATTTGTAGACAAACTTTGAACAGCAACTATATACTGGCCTTCAAGGGCAGAGTACATTTTACGCCAGGTTCACTTAGAGCTTGTTCAGTGATTCTCCACAGTCTTTATTGAACCTGAGCTCCCTCTCATCTTTGCATTTTAGCGTACAACTTCTCCCATCGAATAGACCATTTATCTTTTGGGGAGGAGATACCGGGCATCATCAATCCTCTGGACGGCACAGAGAAAATCACCTATAACAGTAAGTTGCCGCTATGTTTCAAGAGATAGGAGAGCATAAAACATATGATATGAGTTTCCTGCAGAATTAATGACGAGTTGAGATATTTATTGAATCGTGAGTTGACTTAAATTGTCCTTAAGCTCACCTTGGACGATCACTGCTAAGTAGGTATGATTGGAAAGAGGTTTCTATTACAAGTAGCACTATGATGGAGTTGATTATGTTTCATTGTGCGTTTCTTCAGCTGTATTTGTCCTTTTTGACAGCAATTTTTCCACACGTTATTCCATTTTTATTACAGATAACCAGATGTTCCAGTACTTCATCACAGTGGTTCCAACCAGACTGAACACATACAAGATATCTGCAGACACACACCAGTTTTCTGTGACTGAGCGGGTGAGTGAAAAGTAATACAACTCAATACCAGGAAGCAAGATGAGGGATGGACATAATACTAACCACCATACTGTCTGTTTCCAAGGAGAGGGTGATAAACCACGCAGCGGGCAGTCACGGCGTTTCCGGCATCTTTGTCAAGTACGACACCAGCTCTCTGATGGTGACGGTCAGCGAGCAGCATATGCCACTGTGGCAGTTTCTGGTGCGACTGTGCGGCATTATCGGGGGTATATTCTCCACGACAGGCAAGTCTGGTTTCACCTGTAAATATCTGTTAATTTAGCAGGGATAGTACAAATAGAAATAGAAATGCAACATAAGTAATGTGTATGGAGCTAGAATGCTGGGCTTTTTATTTCAAATTAAATTAAATACACTACATAAAGGAAGTAATATAATCTATCTTTACTTAAAATGTGATTTTATGTGTCTGAATTCATCCATTTATCGCCGTGTGTTCCTCTCTCTTTAAAGGCATGCTCCATGGGCTTGTTGGCTTCTGTTTTGATGCTATCTGCTGTCGCCTCAAACTTGGAGTCTACAGGCCCAGAGAGGTGAGTCTTTACCACACAGTCTATGGTCTTTACAAAACACATTCAAAATACAGGTCTCCTCTTGCCCAATAAACAGGCTATCTCCATTACTGTCATATCAGGAGTTTTTTCTCTGTCCGTATTAAATTACTGTAAACTTCGCCATGAAGCAGATATAATAGACTTACCTGTACTGAATCTATTTCAGGACGTGCAGCTACACAACCAGATGAACAATCTAAACAATCACCAGACTCCTTTGTTGGCTGACAATGGCCCTCAGGACTAGCTGTTTTTCAGCGACCAGGCTTTTGGTCATCGCCAAACGTCATCAATATGTCATTAAATTGTGTTTATTCTACTGAAGGTAAAGCTGTCTGTTTAACACTGTAAACTTACAAATAGTAAGTTCACATCAGATTGTTGCACTTCAGGAAATGTGCTGCCTGTGACTGCAGTTATACATGTGTTGTTTGAAGGTTTCCTTTCTGTGATGGGGTTTGTACCTTTAGAAATGTGGTAGGCTTTCTGTTCCACATGCTGTATAGCACATACAGCTGATTGTTTGTACCATTGTCCATTAAAGTTAAAATATCCACAAATTCAAAAATACAAGTGAGGATTTGTTTCAAAGGATTACTGTGTGTAAAACTATTTAAATCTTCAGTTAAGTCACAAAAAGATGTGGATGGTCCTCAAATACTCTTGTCAAGTTTGGAGAGGTTGACTGCACTAATTTAGTATTGTGTCATCCCAATCTTTGTAATACCGTGTAATTATCTCTATGCAGTTGAAATGCAGGCATTTTTTAAAACCCTATATCAAAAGGCCAAAAGAATGAGTTTTAATGTGACTGGTAATTTTGAGGTTTGGTAAAGAAACTCTATGGTGAGGTAGAAATAAAGTTTAATGGGCTGCAGCACACTTGCACTTTCAAGTTTTGCCAAGCAGATTGAACAGGGAATAAAAAGTGGTCAAACATTTTGTAAATGACACCATAAAGTCATTGGCTATGTGTTGTTGTGGCGGTTTTGTTACATACAGTAACGGAAGCTCCAGCCTGGGGTTTCCTGGATCAACCTAGCGCTGCATTTGATTTGCATACAACAAATACAGCACTTTGTTGTGAAATACATACAGAGGAGCAAAACTCCGTAACAGCACCATTACAATAACTCTAAGAACAATTCTGATAATACCACTTAATATACAGGCCTCGTACAGCTGCGGACATTTTGGTCCCCTCTGAAATTAAGAGGACATTTACCATGATTACACCACAGACATGGCTTTGCATAAACATTTATTTAGTTGTGTCCCTTTTTCTCCCATATAGGCTCATAACTTATTTGTATTCTGTCAAGAGTCAAGCCTTGCAACACATACAATCCTGTACACAGTTTTCTCATTTGTTTAGGATAAATCCGACTTGCCTGGCACACTAACACTTTTGGTAGACTCGGTGGGAAGCTGTGTGGTGGAATCCTGACGACACTCACCAAGCAAAGATCAGTCAAGTACAATTTTTGGACCCACACAGCAATTTACAGATCTTCTAAACTGGGGTCAAGGATGCAATACGAGGATAGCCTTAAGTCCTTTGTTTATAACCTAGCACTTTTGTGATTTAGGTCCAGACAAACAGGACAGTTTGACTTGCTTAAAAATAGTAGTCCATCTCCCCATCAGGTAAGGCATACTGTACCTCAAGGCTCCATACTTGGTCCACTACTTCTCAAATATTCTGTTCGGCAGAATTTTCAGCATGAGTTTTCGCTCTGATACAGATGACGCAAACTCTATTGCAATAAATTGTCATGTTTACTAGCGGTCACTTTAAAAACTGACACTTTTCTTACATATAGAAGCCAAAATGCTCTTTTTTCTGGTTTAAATTGGAAAAACTACAGCTTTCAACACCGTAGCCTTGCTAATTCATGGTCTTTAACATACATTTATGATCTTTCTTATCCATTTTTAACAAACATGACCGCCTCAGTATCCAGAGGCCTGCCTCAAGAACTAAAAGAAATCTTCTGTCAATAGTGCCTTCATCTTCACATGGCATATACCATCTTCTCTGTGCCCCACTGGCTCCTTCCTTGCTAGCCTGCTGCATGTGGCCCTTTGCTGCATGTCAATCCCCTAAAATGCCCAAAAAATAACCTTTAAAAAAAAAACAAAAAAAAAAAAAAAAACTTTGAATCACAGCGGTCACCATCCTTTTCTCTAATAAAACAGACTGAGCTACATTTCTGTTCTGAAGACATTTCAAGAAACCTTTTAGCCATATGGATAAAAACATTTTAAACTGGTTTCCCAAGTTGCAAGTTTCCTAAGACAGTTTATCTAAAATAAAAAAATGTGTTACAATTTAGGTTTCAACTATTTATCAATGCAGTTTAAGGAATATTTTCATCCAGGTAGCTTGACGAGTCCCAAGGTTTTTCAAAACACTCTGAATGTGTTGTTAAGCGACCTATTAGGTTTTTCAGATATCTCCAGGTAATAATTTTTCACAGAAACATTTGGTTACCGCTGTGACTCAAATTGAACGCCAATACACTCCATCCAATCCTCCATCTTTCAAGTGACCTGACTCCCTACTCCACTAAATTGCCTGCTCAAAGCTTGGTCCCCCCAACCTCACGTACCTTCTTGAAAAAGGGGGAACAACCGATTGGATGGACCCATGCTTCATTTTGGATTTACTGCATTAGCATTTGACCTCTTAGAATCCCATTGTTCTTGGCATATCCAACTATAACTTAATGTTACAATTTGTAATTTTTCCACCTGAGGCTCCTTTTTCACCCCTACCCGACTGAGGAGAGAGGGGGGTCCCTCTTTGAAATGCCTTGAGGTTCTGGGGAGTTTCTTAAAAAACTTGGGCTTGGTTGGGGACTGCTGGGAGACATTGTACAATGTGATACTGGGCTATACAAATAAACTTGACTCTGATGTACTCTTATTTATATATATTACACTGCCAAGGTCTACCACATATATCAGCCTTTGACGCAAGTATAAATATGTAAAAGTAGTAAACTTAGTTTCAGTACAAACTGTTGTACAAACAGGCATAAAGTGGGTGAGAATTCAAACAAACAAGGTTTATGTTCAGAGACATACTGACATTGTTTGTTATAGTAAATGAGTGACAACCTCGACCGCAGGGAAGATAGCAGATCTGTAGGTTTTGGTATAAGTAGTGATACGGTTTTGTGTAGTCAGAATTTAGCTTAAATACTAGTCTCAATCTGTGGAATGATGTTAAGACAGACAACCACCAGTTAGTTTTTGGGGTGTAATCTTAAAAAGGCAGTAGATACACGCAAGGCAAGACAAAGACAAGTAAACAAGTAAAGACAGGAACTGGATATCCCCACAGTAAAAAACAGAACCAAAATAATCTTATAGAAATCGTCCACCAGTGAAGCACTGCCATATTTCAAGTATGAAAACAAATCACACAAAAGGCTTATTGTTGCATATATAATTGGCCACTTTGAGAAGAAAAGGGTAGGTACAACATGAATGACAAAATGTTTTTGGACGGGTCTGGTGACTGAACAGTGCAGGTACTGATTTCTGAACTAAACAAATAACTCATGTCTAGTAAACCTCTTTTCTCCCTTCTGAGTGCTTCACACAACTGTAGCCTCCCACCTGTAGAGAGCCCCCAGCTAATCCACACTAACAGAAGGATTTAGAGTGTCTATCGTGGATGGTCAGAGTCTCAGATGTTGCATCCTGCTGACAGGTAAAGGCAGAGGGCTGCTGTATCTGGTTTTAGGCGGTGAGGAAGACTCAGTTGGTTATGGTACTGGATGCGCGGAAGTAGGAGAGGAACTTGAAACAGAGGCTGACCACAAAGTACCAGATGTTTCTGGCCATCTGGGAGCGGGCAATAAACACCCTCCAGATGAAAACGACCAACAGGGTGTTGAAGGTGTAGCGGATGTTCCTCAGTCTGGGAAAAAGAGGAGGAATGTTTTAGGATTTAAAAAAAAAAAAAAAATCTATCTATCCATCTATCCATCTATCTATCTATCTATCTATCTATCTATCTATCTATCTAAAATCTCAAACTTAAAAGGAAAACATTCATTCAATGTTGCATTAAAATGACATGCAAGCCAATTTAATTTTAAGACAGATGGGTAATGTAGAGATAGTTAGGGGCATCTCTGCTCAACTGAATTTTTGAAAATAACATTTCTTTGGTGTCTGATGGTATTGTCAAAACACTTACCACTGGGCTGAAAAGCCTGTTATTCACTAAGAAAATGTTATGAACAATCCATCGGTTGGACAGATTGACTGCCTACTATTACTGTTGTTTTTATGTTGCACTCTTGTTGACTTACTTCCTCAGATGCTGCCTGGCAGCAGGAATGTCAGACATGTCTTCATTCAGGACATACTTCTTGGTGCCGATGCAGTAATTCTCGATGTATTCGGGCCAGTTCAACTGCCGCACATCAAAGTTAAATGTCTGCAAGATAGAAAAGAGATAAAGGGCTGTGACAAACCAAAGCGCTTTAATTTGTAATAAAAAAAAAAAAAAGAAAGTGAAATCCCATTCTCACTCACTAGATGGCGCAACAGACTCCCTAATACTATTATAATGTAGAGAGAGAGCAGAGGGAATGTTTTCTAAACTGCTCGCTCTCTTAACTATACTTACGTTAAATAGAATAAGCCATTAGGTCTTCAGTGGTGAAAGAAGTACTAAGATCCTTTACTTGAGTAAAAGTAGCAATACCACAAAAAAGTAAAAGTACAGTAAAATACGTGTCAAAAGTAAAAAGGAGTAATTATGTAGCACGGCTGCTTCAGAATGTTGTATTAGAGCTACGTTATTGGATTGTTATGACCGAGGCATTAACCTACAAGCAGCAAATACACAGTGGTGTAGTTCATCAATGTGAAGCAAATGTACTTTATATTATATACTACTGGGTAGTTTTATCTAAAGCATGAATTAATATTTATTCATTCATTATTATTAATTAATCATTATTAATCATGCTCTGTATGAAACACTTCTGCAAAGTAACTGGTAATAAAGTTGGTGATAAAGTACACTAAAAAGTACAATATTTCCCTCTGAAATTAAGTGAAATACAAGTATAAAGAGGCATACGATTGAAAATACAGTACAAGTAGCTCAAAATTTTACTCTGTACTTCAGAGGTCTACATCATTTTCTATCAATGCATTTTAGTTTGTTGTAACCTGCATCAGATGGGTGAGAAGGGGTTTATAGCGACCATTTAGATGGGGTCAGATGAAGCAAATTACTTGTTCAGACTGGATCAAACGATCTGGTTCCTAAATAAATTTAGAAGGCAGATCATTAGCCCAAACTGGCAGCATGTATGTGGATAAGTGTACCTTCCGGTCCTCTGGGGTTAGCTGGCTCATCAGCATGCTCATGTTCTCAGAGTTCCACTCCCAGTCCCGGCTGCTGAAATACTCCAGCAGGCCGATTGCCTTGTGCAGACGATTGAAGATGCGCATCATCCTACAGCAAGAGAGAGAGGGTGGCAGGGAGGGAGTCAGAGGTAACTACACACAACTTTCTCAGATTTCAAATTACGACAGACAGCTGTGAGTCTTACTGCGGCTTTTGTCCAGAGAGTCGCAGGAAGAAGTCATAGATGAGGGCTGGGAATTTGTGGCTGACCAGGATCCAGTACTGGTTGATCAGGTAGTTGGAGGTGATGTTTGTGTTGGGCCGGCGGAAAGCCTGTTCCAGCGGGTTCCTCTTCCAGGACAACATCACGTGGTGCTCTGCAAAAAAAAAGGTGCAAAATACGGTCTCCATCTCGGAGATAAAAGGCAAAGAGGATAAAATACTTTCTCATCCAGATAGTTAGAAGAGTCTTTAAAAAGGATTTTGGAAACCCCTTCACCAACAGCGGTAAGAGTTCAAGATCACCAGTTTTTGTTGTTGTTGGGAAAATCAGATGCTTAGCTCTGTGAATTTAATGTAATGGTAATATGAGAGGCACAAACAACGGCGAGCCTTGCTCTAAAAGTGGGGGTCTCGTGATGAAAAGGTTCTTTAGATTGGTTTCAATTCATCCAGGTTATCAACATCCACTGACCAGGAACAACAACGGGTAACAAATAAGTAAACGCAAAAATTGCAGTTTCTATACTAGGATCATGACTTCCAGGGACCATGGCTGGCCTTAATCATTGCACGATTTTCATTTCTGGGGAAATATCAGGCGGAAAGCAGCCACACAAAGACTACCCCCACTGGGCAGCACAGCCGGCCCCTCCTCCTCCATCCACAGATACAGAGGGCAGCCATGTGACTACAGACATTACATCACACAGCACGCAAACAAGGCCTTGCACTGTTCCGTTTCCATGGCAACAGATATGTAGTAGTTGCAGGGGCCGAGATGATCAGATCCGAGGTGACAGCCAGCTGTGGCCGCAGCCTGGAGTATCGCCGCTAACCTTGAGCTGCCCTTCGAGGTCTGGGAGAGTAACAATAAGAAGAAACTGGGCCAGAGTGCCCACCATTCTTGCTTGCAACAAGGAGCTGGATCCTCCTTTACTTATCTTTTAAATTTCATAACCATTGTCTCAGTTTTTTGGTCTCCTCTGATCATTGTGTTTTATATTAGCTCCATTCCTACTTCCCCCCCCTTTCTCAATTGGGCCAGCGAGATTAGAATACATGTTTCCTCTTTCATAACAGTGAGTTTCAGCGATGAGACCTAATCCCGCTACTATCCATCTGGTTGCAATTTCCTCTGGGAAGAGAGCATGTTTGCTAATCTAAGAGGAAATGGAAAAGAGAGGGCCCCTCTCATTTGAAAATTTTGACCTGATGCGGATTCTAGAATAAAGTCACCAAAGTGGTTACGATTAATCCTGAGGGCGACAGGAATAACTGTACTGTATCCAAATCCAGAGTTTTTCAAATGTTTGGTTTAAAACGACAGATGTCAACCTCATCAGAAAAGTTAGTCACTAGTGAGTAGGATTCACCCTTCTGGCACCATGAATGTCTGTAGAAAAATAGGCAAACCATCCAAATGTTGAGACTCTTTTCATAACATAAGAATAATGTAATTTTTATAATTTTATTTACCTATAAAAAAAAGAAAAAAAAGGGGGGAATTAAATTAATTTATAAATAGTCTTTTTTACTGGGAGGATGTTCCAAAACAGTTATATGGCCAAAACCTTGCTTTTCAAAAATGTGCTTTTTAAATTTTTTTGAAAAATTTGAGACTTTTGGTCATTTCAATTTAAAAAAAATAAAGAAAAATGTTTTGTCCCCATACATATAAAAACCCATCTTGAGTATCTTACTAACACTACAAATGTTAAATCCATCTTCTGTCTCTTTCCAGCAGGTGGCAGACACTCCCCACAAGAGCCCCAACCACAAACGCAACTCAACTACATCACAGGGTCGTTATGTCACAACACTGGAGTATTGATTTGCGATGATGAACAGGACAGCAATATTGCCAGCAGGGGCAGACAACACAGCTCTATGAAGTATCCGCCTGCAGTGACCGGTTTCTATTACCTTTAAGCAAGACAACAAACAATGTACCTACCGATCTCTCCCCAGTGAAACGGGTTGATGCCGCCGGTTGTGCAGTTGTACACCAGAGCTGGTTTAGGTCTGCAAGGTGTGGGAGAGGTCACAACACCAATAAAAACGCACGTTCGTCTACATTTCCTGGACTGACAGTAGTAAGCTGTGAAACTAAGTGCTATAAAAGTGATTTTAAACACAGGTAATTGTGAGTGTATATTACTGAGACAAGAGATGCAGACCTTTGGACTTGTATAATCACGTACTAGTTGGTAATGGTAATTCATTATTACATTTGTGAGATATGATCCACGTTTCCCTTTATGAAATACCTTTGAATGTAATTTAGATCTAAAAAACAAAACCACAAAAAAACAAACAGTTTTCGGGTTTATTGTAACTATGTCTTAGTGTACTCCTTTCCAGGGTTAAAAAAGATTTCACCCCCGCATTTCTTTTATCTGTAAATATCCCAATTCTTAATTCAAGTTGATTCACAGCTCCTTTGTTTAAACATGCCGTTTCTGGGGATAGCACAAGTAGCTAGTATGAGATTTTACAGTTTGGACTCTCATCATAAAAAGGTACCTTTCTTGTAAAACTTTCTCACTTCAGACTGAGTAATAAAAAGGAGTTTGTTAAACTTTAATGGCTTTCAAGCAGCGTGCATGTTAAACAGTGACACCAGGTTTCTGCTGAGCTGCAGAGTATCAAGCTTCTTCTACCAGGAAAAATAATATTTTTGATAAACTAACAACAGATCTATGGTCCAATAAGATGACAGCATATACAGTCTATACACTCACCGTTCAACACAAATATATTTCTACATATGATTTCATGATCCATAATGTATAAAATGAAAGAATATTGTCGAGTGAAGGTTAAAGATGCTTGACTTGTCGATAAAAACGTTCATGCACAAAGAGTTTATTCTAACCAATCTACACAAACCTTGAGAAATATAGTAATCATTAGCTGAATTTTCAACATCCTTGACATACTAGCGTATATACATAAACATTTAAAGGATAGGTTCACAATTTTTCAAGCCTATCAGTTGCCCGTATGAACATTGAAACTGGTTTTGCTCGCTGTAACCAACCCTCCTGTTCATACTGACCATTAAAAGATCCATTCCGTATGAGTTTCCAGTGTAAGTCCAGTCTATCTACCTCAGACTATATTTTTGCACAAAACAAAGTGGGTACCTTCCACATCTACAGCCTTTTTAGTACAACATTCTCTCTTACCGTCTCTTCACAGCAGTTTCGAACTAAAAAGACCTGAAAAAAGTGTGAACTTGTCCTTTAAGAGTAGACACCCCCGGTTTACAGATTTTAAACAAACCTGTGGGTGTGGCACTAACCTGTGTTTAGCGGTGTACCAGCCGGCAGCCAGTGTGAGGTTGATGACTACGTCCACAGGGATCAGGTCAGCCACCGCGTCGTTGTTGGCTCTCATAGTGCGCAAGATCCCCTTCCCAGCCTAAGTATAGGAGAACACTTTCAGTCTTAGGACTCCAAAACATGTCTGCGTGTTTAAAAAGGTTTGAGTTTTTAACATTTCTACTTACAGCTATAAAGATTCCACTTGGCCCGTTGAAGTTGTCGATCCAACCCTGAGGTGCAAGAGGAGAGAAAACGAGTAAATCCTTAGAGCTTTCTCTCGAGTCCGATACAACGTTAATTCAGATTTATCCTAACACCACATATGTGGTTAAGTTTACATGTGCTGAATCAGCTGTTCAGGGTTATGTTACTTCCTGCGTTGGGAGAACAGGGGACACTGGGAAGCAGAGATTGTCGACTTCAATCAGAGTGCATTAAAAATGGATGAAACCAGCGGTTATAGACTGCTGCAGTTTCGAACACGTGGAACAGAGAGCCATTATGTGGCCTCATGCCCAGCTAAAGTGGCAGATGGATCTTTCAATTTATATTTTGCATTATATGTTGATTAAATGGTTGACTTCGGTCACAAACCGACAGAACTAGATGCATATTGTGGTCGTAAACAAACAACACAAAACATAACGAGGCAGTACCATCCCCCACTCCCCCCTTGCCTCACAGCACCTACTGGCACGAGCTGCCAAGGCGATTGCATGGCCAAATGCGAGTGAGGCCTTTTGAAGACTCGCAGCCAGTCCGAGCTTACAACCAAAGGCTGAGCACAGAGCCAGGAACTGCAGAGTCCTAGTGCACACACTGCCTACATTTCCCTGACATCAGATAAACTTTCCTGTGTTTTTTGAAAAATTACAGATGATTTGAGAGTTTATCAATAATCACTTTTAATTGAAGATCACAAAAATTATACTTTATGTAGGGATTACAGGTGAAATAGTGGCTGGTATTTTTTTAATCTACTTCTAGCAGTAAGTGAATTTAAATAGTCAGTTAAGTGAAATGCAAATGTTGAAGATGTGAGGCGGCCTGCAGCACCAGCAGCTTGACTGAAAGCAGCTTAAAAACACAGAAGTGCAACATTCAACTTTCAGAGTCCAGTCAATTTATCTGGCCCTTACATGAACTTCTCTCTCTCGCTCTCCCTCTCAACTTTACATACTCAATGTGACATTCAGTGTGTCAGCATATCTTCCCCCTCGGTGTCCCATTTCAGCCCTCCTCACCTCTCCCAGCCCAACAGCTGTAACCCTTAAATCTAACAGGTCTTCAGCCAAGATATTTACCAATTTGCAATAATCCTTGGCTCACTTAAAACGATACCCACATGGAGCGGCACACTGAGCTGTGCAGGATTATGCTGCTCAATATCTTATTTCCATATGTTTTACGGTCACAGGAGGCTACACACACTAAAACGCATTGATCAACATTAACCACAGGCATACATTTCAGTACAATGTGTGAAAGTGCTTTAGCTCTGCAAGACAAAACAATACTCTGTGGGCTCACTGGGAAAGGCTCCTGCCAGCTGGCTCCCACTATGGAGGGTCTGATGATGGCGATGTTAAGCTTGTCTTGCTCCTGCTGCACCACATACTCAGCCAGGGCTTTGGTGTAGGTGTATGTGTTAGGCCTGTCGCCAATGAGCCGTGCCGTGATGTCGCGCACCATGCCGTCATCCATCCACCTGAAGAAAGACATGAAGGCCTCGGTCAGCACGCATGGTACTGTGGTACTCTCTTATTCTTGTATTCCATATTGATCTTTGACCCATCTGGGTATCGTTATTTACTATTAAGGGGTAGAATATAGTTTGTCAGCTTTGACTGAAATGGGTCCATTATCTCCTGGGGTGTCAGATTGGTACAGACACAATTTGGTAATTTATCATTTACAAATGCTTAGTATTTTTGAGATGGCCTGTACATTTATTCTATTAAATGATCATATAAATGATTAATATGATAAAAATCATTGACATTTAAGTCCAATCTGTACTCAAATAGAGACATTAAAAAAGGTCTTTCCAAAGTGTTGATAGTCTTCTATATCTCCACGTTATTAATTAAACTGACTCTAATGGTATTCAACACACACACACAAGGAAATTAAGCTTCCTGTGTGCTTCATGCAGAAGCAATATATTTTCTCTCTGTAGCCCATTTATGCTTCATCATTCACAGTGAATTTCAGGACTGGGTTAGCCCGATAGAGACAGAATTTTCAGTTTATTTCACTTATTTCTATGAGTTTGGTTTGAATCACTGAACAAATCAAAAGATGTGGGCGGTAAACTCAGTCCTCAGGAAATGTGTCAGTGGCATCGAGTCCTGAAAATGTCAAGAATCAAAAGAGTTGTGGCAGATTCTTCTTCGGTCTTGTTTAGCTATTTTTTATCAGATATTTCCTGACCTTATGAGGGAATCAGGATATTACAGATGATAACTTTTAGCATTTCTTTGTATGGATTCAACTTGGCTTTTCAGGCATGGCAGACAACACGTTTTATGAACTCTTAAGTAAATTATTGGCCTTCAGAAACAGTCAAACTGAGCTAGAATTGATTCCACGTCCTTGTGGGCACAAAAACCAGCCCTTCATCCACTCACTCAAGAGACTCGATGAGTTTCTTGGGCTCGACAGGTGGCGAGTAGATGACCTCGTCGATGTGCTTGCGGTTGCAGTTTGCATAAGCGGTGGAGACGTGAATGAAGGCCTCGAGGTGGTTCATCTGCTGGGCCAGGCTGAGGAGCTGCTGTGTGGCGATCACATTCAGCTGTAGGGCATGTCTGCCAGAGAGAAGAGAGATATACAGTGTCAAGTGTCTGTGTGAGAAAAAAAGGGTGTGCGAATGAGTGAGTGAGTGAGGTTTGCGTGTGAGATTAAATGTGTGTTTCAGGGAAAAGGCTTTGAGGGTGTGTGCATATTTGCCAGACTGCTAATATCTCTGTTTGAGCGTTTGCATGCAAGAACGTTTGTTTGCCGACTAGGGTTTTCCATTCAAATGAGAATTTGCAGACTGGTAAGAATCTGCAGAGCATGATTATAAGCCTGAGCAGAATGACAGGACAGGATGTTGAGACACAAAATCAAACAGGAGGGAGAGCCAGAACGAGAGTGGAGAGAAACATCTGCTCTCCTCATAAATGCGTTTAGTCTCATCATTATTGTCACTGAACCGAGCTTTTAGCTCATACTACCACTCGACCAGCCATGGGCACTTGATGTAGAGTACATGCCAGTACCAATTCATTGTTCACACCTTCATACAATTTCTACATGTCTGTCCTAAAAGAGAAATAAGTTTCCCTTACTGAGGTTTCTTCTTTTTTTCCCTCCTCTTAAGTAAAGAGTGTTGTCGGTCACATTTGCGTTAGCGGGAAGATCCGCTGGATAAAACTAAGCGTTCCTCATTTCTCCATAAATTGCTCAATAACTGACAAAACTGCATTACACCATGTGATGAAGTGTGCCTATGCAGCGGGGGCAAAAACTGAAACAAATCAAAAAAAGGGAGAGAGTAACATAGAAAGAAATAGCCAAGTGAGTCAGAACCAAGCTTAATTAGGTTATTGAATAACCTGTAGATTATTTTTGATTAACCAATAATTGCTTAGTCTAAAAACGCCAGGAAATTGCGAATACTCCTCACAAACTCCCACAGCCCAATTTACAGCTAACAAATGTCTTGCTTTACCTGACCAACAGTCCAAAACACTAACATCTTAGGTAACTACGCCAACAAGTACAACAATGACCAAACTCTAAAAATACACAATAGTTCCAGTTAATGTTCTGTACACGTATATACACTGTATACACATTAACTATACAGTTAATCTAGATTCTGTTGACCTTATTGATCAGTCAAAATCAAGAAAACCCTTCCACTGACATTTATCAACTCCTGACAATTCTGATTACAGAATCGCATTTATATTGGATTTTCCCAAATAATTGAGAAAGCCAAATTGTGGTTCTTATTTTATCCAGGACGTTGCAGTGCTAACCTCCTGTGGGCCAGACACACACCAACACCTCTCCATCACTTGGTAAGCAGTGGATCTGTGTCAGCTCTGGAGTGGAGGTGCAATAGCATACAGAGACCATTTTTTGCTGGAGGCGACAGTAAGAGACACGGAGGGTGAGTTTAAACAGACACTGCGAGGCAGAATGCTTCTCTGTGTGTGGGTTGCCTGACAGGAGATGGAGAGTGTGTGGTGGGCGATGGGTCCACCGGCATGAATCAGATGTGGGCAGGTGATGCAAGCGAAGTGGCGACAGTCATAGGGAGCGTGGTGGTGGTTATTAGAGGACGAGCTCTGTGCGGGGGCACGTTGCCTTCCCACCACCTTCTGGGAGCACATGCAGGGAGTCACACCCGAAGAAAAAGATGGATGCACTGCTGTGCCCCTTCCTGCGTCGGACTTATCCTTTGGTTTTTGCTATTTTTTGGATGCAACAACTACAGAACTGTATAGATCTGATCTAAACTACACGGCACCACCTCTGTGTCAACTACCCATTCACATTTCACCACGGTCTATATCAGTGTTTCTCAAATGGGGGTCCGTGTACCCCTAGGGGCACTTTGGAGGACTGCAGGGGGTACATGAGATATTTAACAAAATGTTTAATAGTTACAAGGCTTTTGTCCAGAACATTGTTCCTCTTTATGTAAAAAAAAAAAAAAAAAAAAAAAAAAAAAAAAAAAAAAAAACTTTCTACCATCTTTTTCCAAGTTTGTCTTTTTTTTACAGTTTGTCTCTTTTTCTCATTAGCATTTAAATGTTTTTTTCAGTTACAAGGCTGTTTAGTAAATCTATTGCTGACCGCGCTGTGCGGTTCCTGTTTATATACACTTAATGTAAAAATAATAAAAAATGATTAGCGCTGGTAGCGCTTTGAATTGTTTCTTTATACCCAGTACCCCCTTACTTGGTATAAAGAAACAATTCAAAAGGGGTACATTATTGAAAAAAGTTTGAGAACCACTGGTCTATATTATACATACCGGATAGTGTATACACCAATTATTATCATACCTGTTGCTATTAGCACAACTTGTACAATACTCTCTGCACTATTTTTTTTAATATACTTACCTGCACTGCTTACTCTTTTTTCTCTCTCTCTCTTCCTTCTTACTGTACCATCTCATCTCCCTACTGTTTATTTCAAATTCAATGCACACTAACACAAAACATGCCAAAATCAGCCTTGAGGCTATTTTACATCCGGTGTGCCTGGACTGGTGGTAAGAGGTCACTCAAAAGAGATAAAGCTATAAATAACACATACATAATACATACAGTGGATAATGCTAAAAGACATTTAAACAAGAACAGTTAAGATTAACACCCGCGCACATACTCTCAGCAGACTTTAAAATATGCCTTTAGTACTCTTGTAAAAATACCTCTTTCCTCTTCAAAGCTTTAAAACTTAATCAAAATAATCTTACACGATAAAAATGACCTAGAAGGTTTCTATAAAAGCTGATTGTCCAGTCGTATTTCTGACTCTGAGTAATATTATTACAGAAAGAAATAATGGCCAAAACTACCAAAATAACATCCATGTTTTAATAAAGAGGAACGATCCTTTAAGTGTGGACAAAGACCTGCCGAGGATAAAGGAACTTTAACAGTTGTCTGATTTATGCCCCAGGACTGCTTACAAGGCTGCCGGCCACTACACGAGTAATAAGAGATGGGAGGGATGAGAGAGAGTGAAAGCTAGATTAAGAGCAGTGAAAAGAAAAAAGGGGACGGCCACTTTGAGAGAAAGATGGAAGGTGAAGCAACAGGGAGGTAGAGAGGAGAGTCAGAAAGCCACAGACAGGAAGACCGAGAGAGAGAGATGTGAAAGCAGTATCGCTGTAAAAGCTGAGAGAAGTGCAGGGAAGCAGCTTTACTCTGACCGAGCGGTCACTCAAACCTAATGGGTGTCCCGCCTCCAAACACACAGCAGTCAAATGCCACCTCAAACGCGAGTAATCTACTTTCACACATGCATTGAGACACTAAACAGTGCGTGAAAGGCCTTCCTCTCCAGAAATGGAAAAGACCAATTCCTCAACATGCAATCAATTTAACATGCTGCGCATTTGATTAAATAGAAGATTCATAATTTGCTCTACATTTTTAAGTACACTTTTCCTCCACATACTGGCGCACAATTGCCACGTCTGTTCCATTTCTTATCAGATGAAAATAATCCAAATGCCTTGCAGGTGTGGTCTATTGTTAAATTCCTGGAGCTGCGGTCACAGACTCCCACCAAAACCCGTCGTGCAACAAGTAGTGAGAGTTTTTTTTAATCCTGATGAAAATATTTTCCATCTTAACTTTTAGATGTTACCAATTTTGTTTTAACATCCTGTGCTACCTTGTGCCTTTAGTATGTCTAGTTATCTAGGTTCTTTTTAAACCCATGTAAGCGTTTTTTTACAGGCCGTAACACTGATGTAGTGAGTCTAAATTCCCCCAGCAGAACCTCACCATTTCTCTTGTTGCATCTTTTGAAAATTTGATCTCCCCACATTGAAGTCCAAGTGTTAAACCTTCTCTATACTGCCAGGAGTGTAATACCAGTCGAGAACACAAATGACACACGTGTAAATCGTAATGTATTTAAATGCTGCATCAATGCTTGGATATTTACCACGAGAGACAAAGAAGAAAGTAGCAGAACATGTTTGTATATTGTAGTCTTAAGCTTGTAAGCAGAGTAAACAGATGGCATTCCAATGTCAGCATGTACTGACCTCAGACCAGCACTCGCAACCAAAACTCACTGTAAACTATAAGCTGTGCTGTGTTAGCATTAGCTGCCTGAGCTGTCGGACAGCAATCCACCCACAGATGCACGGATATTTTGCCACTTTTAAATCCTCTGCTGTAGCTTGCTGTTGTGTTGCTACCTAATGCCCTAACACAAAGCTGAAGCAGACCACCAGGCTCACAGGGAAACAAAATGTGCACTGAAATAAATATAGATTAAATAAAATGTTGAAAGCGGATTATTTAAGAGGATAAATGTGCCAAAGGGTAAGCATTCCTATTAAAGCTCAGTACTAATGTTCAATGATGTTTTGACCTGTCTATTTGAAATATGATTCAGTGTTGAACATTAAAATCAAAAACGTAAGTTATGTCAGCTTTATATAAAATGCACAGTCCCCACCAGGCTCCAATAACACCGCAGGAGCCTGAGGACGCAGCAGATGATTGATGACACAACGTCTACACTATAACGTTATGTATAACAAGCTGGAAGTCAACAGGCCACATAGAAACCTTCATAATAAACATCACAATTAATTTCCCCAACAGACATGTGAAATACTCCATTAGATACTATTCCTGTCATCACACCAATTAGGATCAGAGTATAGTTTCTAAACAGGAGAATAAAAGCCCCTACATGTCTCATTAACTTCCTAACTCGAGGTCTTCTGGGCTGATCACACAAGCTTTCTGCGCACAGTGTGGCTCCCTGAAAAAAGAAGGAATCATGTATTGTTTGAGAGATCGTCAAACTACACCGAAGGGGACTACGTTTTTACAATGGTTGATTTCTCAACATCACCATCCCTACTTCCTCTTTGCTTTAAAAAAGGTCCCATGGCATGAAAATTTCACTTTATGAGTTTTTTTTAACATTAATATGAGTTCCCCCAGCCTGCCTATGGTCCCCCAGTGGCTAGAAATTGCAATAGGTGTAAACCGAGCCCTGGGTATCCTGCTCTGCCTTTGAGAAAATGAAAGCTCAGATGGGCCGATCAGGAATATTGCTCCTTATGGAGGTCATAAGGAGCAAGGTTACCTCCCCTTTCTCTGCTTTGCCCACCCAGAGAATTTGGCCCATCCATGAGAGAGAGACATCATGGCTTTCAAACAAGCAAAGTGGCAATTGGTCAAGATCACACCCCCACTCTCACTTTGCCCCCCCCCCTCTCCTCCTCAATAGCTACAGACACAGAAATGGCACATACTAAGGACTGGCTTTAGTGGCTGTAATTCTGCACCAAGGCTGAATTTCGGGAGAGACTTCAGATACAGTATTAGGGGACCACTAAGGTCTATATAAGAAGAGACTTCAGATACAGTATTAGGGGACCACTGAGGTCTATATAAAAGCATCCAAAGAGCACCATGTCATGGGACCTTTAAATCAAATAACACTGAATACTGTTCAGTGAGCTGCGGATTCTCTGGAGTAACGTCTCACAACAGAAGTTCCTGCTACATTTAACCAACAATAATGAGATGTGTATGTTTTTTGGTAAATTCTTACGGAGTTAATAGCTGCAAGTGGCACAGTGTGTAATCAAAATGTTTTTCAAATATTCTTAGAAGAAAGCAGCAGAAATCAGATAAATCAGTTTTTGTGTTGATGCATTAAACCCGGGGATGTGATCCTTACTTGAGCGGCTCGTCGAAGCGGATGGTGGCAGCGCAGTGGAAGATGACGTTGATGCAGGCGGAGAGCTTCTCAACATCCTCTGGGCTGATGGCCAGGCCCGGCTGCGTCAGCTCGCTGCTGATGGGGATGATCTTCTGGTGGAAGTCGGGGTTGTCCTCGCGCACTCTGTCGAAAAGCTGCCAGACAGAAAACACACAAAGAAAGTTTACACCCAAACATCAGCAGCGTTAAAATAATGCAGGACAATAAACAGAACAGACTTAAATGCCACATATAATTATGTCCATATTGCACAAGAGCTGAGGGCAGATCAACTATAAAAGCTGACTCAAGTCTCAACAGCTTCAAACTAAACTAGCATGACAAGGAATGCAAATGATCTCAAGTCAGCACAGACAGCAAACGTGTTACTTGCATAAAACCACTCAGGCAAATATCACCCACATGTCCCTGTAAAGTCTTACCACCAGACTTGTTTCCGATATGAAGTGTGTGGTTTTACTTCATGAAAACCAACACGGGTCAACAGTGATCCACAGTGTCCCCGACTAGGACCACAAAACCTCTACACATCCACACTTACCGCTAACTGTTGTAGTGCCGAAATGATTTGTCAAATTACAACATGTGGTGTGAAAAACGGTTATTGCCTAATATATGGGCAAGATTGGCTATTGTTTCAGAATTTCTTACAATTCAGAACATACGTTGGTCATTTGTCAATATTTTACATTTGATAGAGTACAATTAATCTATTGACTACATCTCTGTCCTAGATGTAGTTGCAGCCCTTACAAATGTAGCAGCAAGGGTGGGGCATATGGATAAAATCACAATACAGTATGTAATATTTATAGCACAGTACTGATATATGTATATCATGCTAAAGTATACATAGAGAAAATAGTGTTTTTTGTGGATATTCCAACATATTAAAAATTCCTTTATCAAATGCAAAAATATCTAAATATAAAATCAAATCAAATATTGCCATGAAGAAGTCCTGCTCATAGAGGCCCACTATATTGAGACAATACAACAGGTTTCCTCTAATAAAATGTGCTCCTGGTAAACAAGACGAAAGACTTCCAATAGGAGTTTAAGCACCATTTATGTAAGAAGTATGTGATGCATGGCCTTGTAGCCAAGACAATAAAACACCCATTACAGTATATAAAAAAGGCCCTCTGCAGATGGGACAGGAGGTTAAGTTGCACATTAAGTACAGAAGAGGTGTTGCCGCTGTGCAGTTTTGTCAGTGCTGTGAGTCAAAGGCGTACGATGAATGTCCAAGAAAATAAATGCACTCCCTGTTGTATACATAACACTATCAGTACTGTGCATACCAGACCTATATCCAACAACGTAAGACAGAACATTTGCCCCTCTTGTTTAGTGGAATTTGAGGGGAAAGGCACGATCAACATTAAACCCCTAGTCCTCCTTAGCTCAGGGTGTATGCATATGTCAGCAGTCATAGTAAGCAGAGCACTCTTGCTGAAGAGGACAGATGTTGAATTAATAGCTTCAACAGACGTTAATATGCATGTTCTGCATCCCTATCAATCTATTGCTTCGTAATGCTGTACTCCAAATACCCCTCACTGCCCATATTAGGAACAGAATCCTGATGTACAGTATGTAATGTCATAACACAGAACTATTCCCAACTGGGGGAGGGGGGATGCATGCGGTATTTTCTGCATGGTAGTGTAGTACTGCCATTATGTAATGCAAAAATAGCCTTTTCCCTTCCTCTGCTCGAGGCTAACAGCTGGCAGTAACAGAGACGTACATTTTTTAGAGAGGGGCAGTAGAAGAAGAGATTCAATGTGCAGCTTTCTCACAAAAATGTTGTGCGTTTTACTGCACAAACTGTTCCCTCTTTACTGCATGATTCCCTGAGCTGTTGAGGTCATGTAATGACCTCTGTTTAACTTCCTCTAAAAGAGTGTGTAGCTTGGCAACAAAACAAACGCAGATTTTGGCAGCAATCCCAATCATTGTGATTTGTATGACGTCAACTCTTCTAATAGCCCTGATGTTTAGGTACCCTGTCACATCCCGGAGACGCCCCTTCCAAAAGAGTTCAGTGTGGCAACTCCTACAGAACACAGTCCGTCACACCTCATGTCATATGCTGCATTTTCATGAAGATATAAAATGCCGCACATGTGACTCATGACGTTTGCAAATGCTATGGAGACAAAAAACACTTAAGCAGTTTACCACCAAAGACAGCAGAAAGAACCTACTGCAACGAGAGCAGCTGGTTTGACGGAGGTGGAACTCTAAACCACAATACGCTGGTAGTCGTCAGAATCATTTAAGTTTAGGGACACAATCTTCGTGATGATTTAATACCTGCCAAGAGTACCTTGTCAAAATCAAGTCCTATACTTTGTTACAAAAGTGCAAACTTTAATGTAGGTCTACATTAAAATGAGTAAAGTCTGTCCGGTTTGGATGTCACAGCTAAACCGCTCTCCATTAAAAATAGTAACTCCCTTTGCCCTTTGGCTGGCAGGTGTACAGGTGCACCTCTAGGTGAGAGGCTTCGCATTGCTTTCCTGGCTGTATGTACGCTCACTTTTATCAGTACTGCTGCTGTAGGTCAAGCAAAACTGCTCCTGCTGTTACACACAGAAATACACTAGTCATTTACCATGTACAATAGTCACATTTCTTTCTGCTACTTTGCTTGAATGCAGCAATGTTTACGTAAGAGGGGGACACTAGAGGGCAGCACTGTGTCAGCAGCGCGTTCTTATGGAACCCACGCAACTTCTAGGCAACACTCGCCCTTCAATAGCATTCACACACTACTATTGTCCAGGCGTCCATGCTTATGCAAGGTAACTTAACCCGATTTGTTCAGGTCTCATCCCCTGACTAATCGGCTATCCTAACCTTGACCACATTCTTTCCCTAACTTTAACCAAGTTAAAGTTTCAGTTGCAAGCTTTATCTTTTACGACAGACCTGAACTACACATTGCCCACAGATGCCACCTAGTGGTTGTTGGTGCACACAACTCCTGGGTGAATTAAAAAAAGCAAATTAACTTGCGTGCCCCCTGCTTGTACTGCGATAATGATGCCACACAGGGCTGTTACAGTTTCTGTGGCAGAGTGACAAAAGAAAAGAGAGACGACTGTACAAAGCTATCACTTACTGTACAATTACATCCTTTTTAGTGATCACTCCATGACACACTACCCAAATAAAATGGCATGAGCTTCTACCAGATGAGTATACTTTTGAAGCACCTCTAAGCCAAAAGTTAAATTATAGAAAGACCCAGAAAGGGACAAAGTGCATCAGGTTCAGAAGGTTGAAGAGGACGTTGAATGTGGGCATCAGAGCGCTCTTTGTTATGGGCACCAGCAGAGAATGGCATTGTGGGATTGCTTTGTAAAGGCTCTTTTCTTGTGCCAGCCTTCCATCGCTCCTTTTACCATCACACTCTCTCCGAACCCATGGCCATTAATGAGCAAACTGCCTTGTACAGGAATACAATAGTCCACTAGTTCACGTTTCCTCAACACTCTGCAGGGAAAAACACCACCACAGCTATCCCTGCAGGGTAACCACAAGTGTTTAAGTAGTTCATCTTGTGGTCAGTCAAAGTCATGGCCTTGAAAAAGCAATGATATAGGTCCTCTATAAAGTCAATTCTATGAATGACTTTCCTGCGTTTTCCTTGGCTTGTACGTGTGGCCACCATTTGCCCTCTCTCCGTGCTGGACACTGCTTTTTTCCCCCTCCTCCGCAAGAGTGCTTGAAGCAGCCACTCTGTGGACCTTCACAGACACCCAATACTAATAGCACTTTTCTTTCAGCCATGCAACCGGAGATGCCATTTGAACAGCTTCCCTTCTCGTTAACTGCCCTTTAACTGGGCTCCACGGTTTTCACAGCCCCCTTAACACAGACCTTTCCCCTGGAGCAAAGGGAAGACCGTGAGAGGAGAAAAAGCAAGAAAAGAGTCACAAAAGTTATTTTTCTGCCTTGTCCAAAAGGTTTATGGTAGCATAAGGTCAACTCTGCCTAGTCTTTTGTAGAGGGTCCTATAGTGTATTAGAATAGCACAGTTTGAAGCAGTGCTCATGATGGCCATGCTCTTCACACTTTTGGAGGTGTAGTTTAACTGACTGGAGGTCACAGCACACTCTTGAATCAATCTGCAGTCATGTTGATAGATTAATAAATTACAAAAAAAAAAAAATCCAAACATTTAAATTTACCAATAATTTCTAGATTTTTTTAAATGTTGGGTGAGCAAAATAAGACATTTGATGACATTACTTTGGGCTATAGGATATTGTGATTGCCATTTTTCATTGTGTTATAGACCAAGTTATTAATCTAGCAAATAATCTGCAGTTTATTCAGTTATGAAAATAATCGTTAGTTGCAGCCCTACTTTGAAGCTACCCTTTCAGATGCGGTCATACAAACTAGTTTTTTTCAGGTATACTCCGGTCTTCAAGCAGCGAAGAAGTTCAGTATCTTGACCAACAAACAAAGACACATCATCAGGCACACACAAACAGTTTCTGGGACATTTTGTCTGAAAGGTAGCGGCCGTCTGCACCACAGTTTGTCCTTTCCCTGCCGAGTAAGCCTCCAATCGGAGACAAACAGGTCAGAAAATTTACTGTAGCTAGGGAAGTCTGCCAAAGTGTGTCATACAGAAGCGATTAACGGCTGCACCTTCAGTGGTGACCTCCATTTCCTGACATGCATCGTCTAAATTAGTCGAATAATGGGATGTGAGCAGGATCACCAACAAAAGAGCGGTGGAAAATTGTTTTTCCAAAAGGGTACTAACAATAACTAAAATTCCTCGATAATTAGGCATTAGCACAAAGGAAGGGAGCAGTCATCAAGTTTCAGATACTAGCCAGGTTTCCCTTTTTTTCCTGTGCAGAACAAATAAGGCTGCATAGTAAAGAATGAAGTAACACGTTTAGGGAGAAGACAGAAATGCGAGGAGGCTCATGGGAAGCTGTGATGAAGGAAAAACATGGCTAACCCTGGGGCTGTCCCCATATTATAGATTTCATCTCTACTCACTCACCTTGTATTTAATCCACCCTGTCTCTATTGCAGCATCCCAGAGGGATAAAAACAGATTTAACTAGCTGGCTAACAAAAGTCCCAAAACCTTCAGTCTGAGACAGAAACACCGCCTGCTGAATTGTTTTAGAAACACCAATTTCATAGTACATAGCTTTAAAATCTTGCTTATGCATTGGGATGCTCCTGGATGCCAAGAAAACTGATTAAAGTCAGAAAAAGGTAAACTAAAGCACCCAATTTGCCCGAGGGACCAAGTGGTCTGGTTTATCTTGAGTTAAGCACGGTCTAGAGTTATATTTTACAAGTGGTCCACTTGGATACAATGCCGGCTATCTATTCAACTCTTTTAACCCTGAATCTCACAGCTTAAGAGCTTTAGGAGTGATCAGCAGCTCATCTCAGCAAACTAATGAAAATAGAGTTTTCTTTAAGTCTGTCTCTGGGCTATCCGTACACAACTCAATTGAAAAGATCAATATGAGCAGAGTTAATAAGGCTTCTGGGCTTGGCGTTCTGTATGCTGATGGCATCACATTCCAGTCTATCGGACAGTGACCTCATGCTGAGCCAAGTCGACCCATTACTCTCCAAGAACAAACTGACAGAAATAAGACTGAGTTCGTGATGGGTGCTGCAGGCTTTTGTGTCCTTTAAATACAAGGAATTAAGCTTGGATTATAGGCGATTCTTGAGTATGATGCCGAGACATCCATCATACTCAAGAATCACCTATAATCTGGTAAAATATTCTTGTACAATTTAAAAAATATATTGTTTCTGAATTATCCTTCTAAAGATAGGTCATAAGATCACATCTTAGTGCCATGGATATCTGTGGAGCCATATGGATGTGGAATGAGAGAAAACTGGTTGGCAGACTCCACATGCTGTGGAGGCACTGGGCTGTGCTTCAACAGTCCCCTGAAGAACTAAGTATTCACGTCTCCTCCCCCTAATGTCTTCACCTACGACGTTTAATGTGCTAATTTGTTTCATAAACTTGAGTTAATTTGCGGCCTAATTATACGCAAACGCATTGGTTCCCCATCGCCCCTCTCTCTGGGGAGGAGTTGCAGGGTTATTGGTTCCCTCTCAGCCGTTATGGCTCTCCTCAAAGTCGCCGTATCTTAAGAGGACTCAGCACAGCAAAACCAAGTTACCTAGCTTGCTCAGTTACCTAAAAGTTGCCGTTTCAACAGAGCTTGTTTTAAACGCTCTGCCACACAATATTTAACTGTAAGGTTAAGATTATAAAGCCTGAATGATGGGAGAAGTATGTGACCAGCACCCGCTATGGTTGAAAGAGACTGAGCGCCGGCATTTCACTAAATTACCAGGTCTATTACTTTTTCTTCGACGTCAAATCGTTTTGTCTGTTGTCATGGTGACTCGTTGAAATGCCTGCGGACACAAAAAAAGCAGGTCTCGTTGTCGCTTAAACCATTTACTCATTCAGAGAAATTTACTAGCATGTCGGTGGCTAATGGAGTGGTGGCTAACGGAGTAACTGATGTGAACACGTTCTCCAATATGGAGGAATTAATCGACCGGGTCTTGGAGAAAAAACAGCTAAGTGTGCTTAAATCAGTGACCTACAGCGCAGTGAAGGGAGTGCTGGCCGAAATGAATGCCTTGCAGCAACACATCGGGGCAGAACCTGAGATGCAGGAAATCATGGTATGTGAACTGGACCAATCTGACTGAGTCACATTTACGATCCAGCGGCTTTGGATGCCTGAAGGGATACAACACGAGCTGCACGCTGAACTCAACTCTGACGTGTTCACCCACGGAGGGAGAGAGTTTGCTGCAGCCGCAGAGCCGGGTGTTTTCCGGCTGGAATTAGAAGAGGAGAACGACGCGCTACATGCATGGATCACCCCGCGTCACGAGGAACCGGAGGGTGGCGGAGGGACTTTGCGTTCGATGACGGGGCCGTGACTGGAGGACTCCGCACCTGTGGACTAACTGTATTTGCGCCACTGTACCAAAGAATTTCTAATATAGGTGTATCGAGTTTGACTGGAGGACGCCGTGTGTAAGTTTTGGAACCAACCATTGAAGGGACATCTAACCAAAACGTAAGAAATGATGAATGCTGGCTACTCAGTCTACAATTTTTACTTTTGAGGACACTTAAATCGGGCTGAAAAAAAGGGAACATGATGAATCCTGAGGATGGCTGGCTGGTTACTTTACAGGTTACTTTTTTTTTTATTAAAACATTTAAGCTAAACCGAAAGAACATGAGGGATACGGTCTGTTCAGCTCATAGTCCGCTTATTGTTCCAAATAGATTGGTCTGTTTTCCCATAGCTTAGTCCAGAAATTGATCAAAGGCATTTATAATATTGTTCATGTTTAACATAACAATTCACTAGACCAGTTTCAATTAACCTCTGACTTAAGACAGGAGGTGTAGTTTTGAGCTAGAGTTTTGCGCAAACTGAGTTTGATGTGGTCACGCAGCTTACAAATAGGGGAGGAGGTCTAGAAAGATCTAGGAGATGGCAGTTTAATAATTTCCCTTCTCCAGAACACCGCTTTTGATACAGAATTTAGAATCAAACTGGCTGAATTTATATCAATTAATACCAACTCCGTTTCAGACCCTGCATATAATTGGCAAGCAACTAAAGGATTTACTTGAGATTTTACATCCTCCTTCGCGGTCAATTTGAAGAGGAAAAGAGAGGCAAGGATAGCGGAGTTGGAAGAACGCTGTAAATCATTAGAGCAATCTCTTAAGACTTGTTTTTCTAAATCTACACAAACTCTTCTTGTCACAAGTCGAACAGAGCTGAATGATCTGCTAAGAAAGAGAGCGGAGTTCATAATGCACAGTGTGAGGCAAAATTACTATTTTAGCAGCTGTAAATCAAGCAAATTGCTTGCTCTGAAATTAAAACAAAGCGAATCCAGAGCTACTATCAACAGCATCTGCACAGACCGAAGTATCTCAACAAATCCTAAGGATATTAGCGCCACTTTTCAATCCTTTTACTCAAAGTTGTAGGAGTCCTGCTGCAACCCAGATCCGACACAGTGCCAGAAGTTCCTAAAAGAACTAAACTTGCCTCTTCTCGACCCAGAAAAGGTAGAAGAACTGGGTCAACCGATAAAATTAAAAAGCGTTAAAAAAAAAAAAAAAAAAAAAAAAAAGAAAAACACCAGCGTTGGATGGAATTCCATCAGAACTTCTACAGTATTTTGACATATTAGGACCTACCATTTTACAAGCTTTAGGCCTAACTTCAGCCATAGAGCCCTGAGGGGAATGCAATTAATTGGGAGACAGTTTGGGGACAACATTTCCCACTGTTCCAAGAACCCAAATCACCAGCCGATCCACTTCAACATATGTCATAGGACATATTTGACTCCTCAGAAGAGATACGTCTCTAAAGTCATTCCTACTCCCTATTGCATGTTCTGTCAACCTGAACAAACTGGAACTTTCCTGCATATGGTCTGGGAGTGTGAACAGGTGCATGAGTTCTGGAATAAAACAACATCAATAATATCTGATGCGATAGGATGTTGACTACTTACTGACCCGATTGTTTTGTTACTTAATGACGACTCTAAATTACACCCGATTGGGAGACAGGAAAGTTTGGTTAGCTGGCTCAACCGCAACCAAGAAATGATAGCTCAGCGCTGGCTCCCCCCCCCCCACTCGCTTTGTATAAAAACAGTGGTTGGCGTATTTTCTGGACATAGTTATGGTTGAGCTCTCTACAGCAAGGATTAACAAAGGGTTTTTGTTCAATTGTATTTGTATGCTCTAAATATAACAATAAAAAATGTATCCTAAAAAAAAATAAAAAAACCTGAATGATGGTACGGCAGGGAAGCACGTTAAGAATGGTCTGCGGCTCTTGCTTCAGGATGGAGAAGTAGATTACAAACACGCACGAGGAAATCCATACAACAATGTGGTCATGTTGGATCAGAGTGTGATTATGGGCTGAAAGCACAGAGCAGGGACTGCACCTCACAGAATCACAGTCTGGTGCAAACATCCTCTATTAAGCAACTTAGAGGGCTGTCAAGGATTTACTTCTAAATGCTTATTTAGCAGCAGCAACTGTAGAGAACGTAGGAAATCATAAGTGCAAGCGAAACTGCTTGTTCATATGTAAACCTTTGCATCCATGTGTGTGTAAGATGCACAACTATTAATATCTTAGTAGTTGCAAGGCTCTTAGAAACATCTTTGAAGAAAGGAAGACATTGCTCGACTCAAAGATGAATATCTGTACTTCTATCAAGATACAGATGGCATCAGTTTCTATAAGAGCGATAATTCTCCGGTGTCAGAGATGCCTAGCTGCATTACATTGCATCACAAAAATAGACTTGTGACACCTAACGAAGCTCATTAAAAACACATTCAAAAACACACCTTTATTGTTCATCTCATACAAACCCTTCATTAAGACCTAGGTGTGGCTTACTTCCTCTGCATCAACAGTGACATTACTATGACGTGGCTTCAGCTGGACTGATACATCAGGAATGTTGGGCATGTTAGGCATTTAGCTCTTTAAATATGTGGCCCAGACTCAATGATAGGCAGCTGTGGAAGAAGTATTCAGATCCTTTACTTAACTAACAGTACTAATACCACACTGAAAATACTCTACTGCGAGTAAAGGTCCTGCATTAAAACCTACTTAAGTAAAAGTACACAAGTATGAAGCAAACACCAATGTGAGTCAAGATGGTTTAAAATATACTGCTACACTATTAAAGAAAAGGAAAAGCAAAAATGTTTTATTTTTAATGTCCATGACTCATTTTGTTATGATTTGTATTTTTAATTAAACTGATTAAATCAGGTGGAGATGACCCCTGTTAAAGTAGCAGACAAAATCTGCTCTAACGATTTAACTTTCATCAACTGCTCCGCTCCAATCACGGTCCATTAGACAATTGAACAAATATGGAGAGTAAACACTGGCAGTACATTTGTAATACAAAGTAAAACAGGTAGGCTTGGTTGAATCGGTCCGAGAGTTGGATGCAGAGGTGGCACTAAACCTTTTGGGGCCCCTGAGTTTCAAGTGGCAAAATCTGGGCTAAAGTACACCACTTATTGCTGTAAATAATTATCCATAGTTTTTCTATTAAAATCAATTAGTCTGTAAAATGTCAAAAAAAAGAAAAAAACAGAAAAAAGTACACACCAGTTTCCCAGAGCCCAAGGTGACATCTTAATCTCAACTCAAAAAAGGTTCACCTACTAGTTTTGTTGAGTGTTTGACCTTATGTTATATTTTTTCTAATCATATTTCAAAATAAGCAAATCCTCTTATTTAAAACTATGGAATCTGCACATTGTTAGGGCAATCATTGCATGATTAATGAATTCTCGTGCAGGCTCTTCTGTCACTTCAATGACCACCTTCATTGCCATTGGCAGAGTAAGACACTTATTTTTCTGAACGGTTGAAACATTATCAGTGGAAAATCTATTACTTCCACAAAGCAGAAAGTAAATATCCCTACTATTTTTACTGTGAAAATGTGCAGCCCTGTTTACTATAAAGACATTGTGTTACTGTGTTGGAAAAGTTACACAAAAAAAATTAAAAAAATAATGCATTAATCTTCAGCTAATGGTTTCAGCACTACACAGTTTGGGAGAAGGCTGTACCTTTCCTATAACCCTAATGCAGTCCACACACAAACACAATTCACTATCATTTAGTATCCACATCTGTGTTCCAGTTGCCACACTGATCAATGAATAGCCCCCTAAAGCAATGATCAATAGTCATTCGACAGTAATTCAGAGTAAACCACCGCCTATCCAGGATGCTGCCCTGTAGGCAAATTCCACAAGATCTCTTCCTTCCCAAAGCATTCCACCTCCACCCTCTCCACCCGGTATTTGAGTGCATCTCTTGCAGTTAGTTACTTGCAGTTCTGGAGCTGCAGTATGAAGATGCCACACAGACTGTTACTGGGTTCAAAAGCCCGCTAGCGGGTGGGAAAAGCATGCCACAGAGCAGGAGAGAGGCCCTGTGTACCCAGAGGCCTACTTGTATGAAGTGCCTAACATGCCTTTCAGTGCCTGGCACCACAGCAAGGCCTGCAGGCGTCTAAACATTTCCACTGAATCAAAGTAGCCTCCACACAGACGGACAGTGAAGGTGTACACAGACAATGACGTTCCTATCGTTTTGTCCCTTGCCTGAAAGAAAGAAAATAAATAAATAAATAAAAACACACACCATGAGACTAATCTGATGGTGGTTACCTAGCAACAGGTGGTAAGAAAGATAGTTGCCTGGCGTGAAGCATGAGACGAGAGGCTACTCCGACAAAACCACAACTTTTCTCCATTAATTATAACGATTCTGAATAGAATAATGCTGACCTGAGGACTCGCATGAATACCAATTGCTACTTGAGGATCGGTCATGGAAATTTAATGGCATCACTTCTAAATGCAGACAGAGCGTGAGCGGGCAGAGCATCAAGCAGTAGCCTGATATATGCAGGTTAGGGTATAGAGTGACACCAAATCCATTGGAAAATTGTTGGATGGGGAGATACTGCAAACGCTAGCAGTAGATAAACCATACGTCGATATACGTACGTGAAGATGAAGTGTGTTAAATACACTGTTGTGGGACGCAGAGCCACTACCCAAACCTTTTAATCCCGCTCTCTCCTGTTGTAAAGCTCACCAGTCTGCTTTGTAGGTTAGTATTTTGACACGTTAGCAAATGCAGGTTAAAAAGGAACCATTTGATTATCAATGCTTCTTGTCTTCCTGCAGCAGAGGAGAAACATGTTTTTAAAAAAGATGTAAAAAAAATAAAAATAAAAAAAGTCCCTTTTTACCCACTCTTCCCATTTCTGATTATAAATTTCAGGGGGTTTACTGCCACTTAAGCAACACTGTTGTGTCAGAGTGAACTAAAGCTAATGAATCCCAGAAGGCCGAAGCATCGCGCTCACCTTGACAGAAAGATTGGGGAAACCAAAATAAAAAAAAGGACAATAAACGTAAGTTGAATTAAGGGACAAATTCTGAAACCGCTGCGCTGCTACTGTCACAGCAGTGAGTAGAGTAAACAACGCAGTACTGTCGTTCAATGGGAACGGTAAAAATAGATGCTATTAAAAGAAAGAGGAAAGGGGAATACAGCAAAAGTGTGATTTTCTTAAGTGTACTGACAGTTTGAGGCCAACAACACCCAAACAGAGCAGCTGCTTCTGAGCACATCACTGTCAACGCTTCAGTCCTCGTTACGTCCAAAATAGTTGGAAGTTTTTGTTGAGTCATGCTTTGCTGCTTGGCCCGATACAGCTGATGCCACATCCATCCCCACTTCACCTTTTGCTGGTTTTATCTCCTCCACCTCCTCTCTGTCCTTAAACCTCTCCGCCATCATTATCCACTCTCCTCATTATCACCAGGTACCTTCAATAAAAGATAGCTTTCGGTTCAGTTTAGGGCTGGGACGATTCGTCGGCGTCATCGATTACATAAATGCCTCGACACAAATTTGCGTGTCACTAAATAAAATAAATAAAACTTGCAGGGCAAATTAATGTAATGTGGAACTAATGTAATGCAGAACTACTGTTAGATATGCGGGTTCTAGGGACACCTGATCTGTAGCCCCGCCTTAGCTCTGAAGCTAGCCGAGCTCCTCTGCCTACATGCAGTTTTTTGTAAGGTCGACGGTCCAGTCAGTGAGTTAGAGATAGCAGCACAAAAGGACGAGTATGGCGAGTGGTGGCGACCCACAAGAGTTCCCTGCCGGCCTCTTTAAGATCGCAAGTTTGGCAAAACTTTGAGACTGTATGGCTGTAGCCTGGAGTCTCCCGTGTCATGTCTTCTCGTCTCATTCCGTCCCCGCCTCGAAAATTTCGGTCTTCGGGTCAGTTCCAGTAGTAGGCTGTGTGTCGGCGTAGGCTGTGTGTCGGCGTTGTTCAGCAGTTGTTGGGTATGTGAGTGGAAACACATCTAACATGCTAACGCATATCCGACGCCATCACCTATATGTACCAATCAATGGAACGAGACAAAAAAACTGTCTCTTCCCTACAGTGCTTAACCAGCCTTTAGATACAAATAATTAAAGTTAAATTAAAAAGGGAAAAGAGCTTGGATGTTAAACAAGAGCGTATTCATTATTTTACCTACTGTTAAAAAAAGCAAATACAGGTTACTCTCTCATACACTACTCTTTTTGCACTTGCTCCGTTTACTTTAAGTTTTTATTTTTGTATTCCTCCTGAAAGTGACTTTATTTTGTGGTTGGACTGATAGCTACATCTGGCTTCAGGTTCCACTAAAAATAAATTTTACTTGAACAGTGCAGTGTTAAACAATTTTAATAAATAGAGATTTGAACCTTATTGAAATTTGTTGTGTGTAAATTGTTAATAATTGAGCAATGGGAAAATAATCGCTCATTGAAAAATTAATCGTTAGATTAATTGAAAAATTAATCATTAGATTGGTCGACTAATCAAAAAAAAAAAAAAAAAAAAAAAAAAAATCGCTAGATTAATAGTTTAAAAAATAATTGTTTGGGACAGCCCTAGTTCAGTTAACCGTTTAGTACTCTTGATCAGACCCCTTTACTTTGCTCTGCGACTCTGCTAAAACTCAAAAGATTCTCCTGGGGTCATTAGGTCCACTTTACCACGGCAAGAGCAGCTGCTGTATTTTACAGGCAAATTTAGTTTGCTCTGTAAGGACACTTGCAGCTGCAATGCCATTTGAATAGCCCTGGTTTTGAATGATGATTTGAATCAACAGCGCACTAGTCTAATGGTTTAACAGGAGCACTCTCGACTGCTGGCTCTCTTGTTTCCATATTAACTGACTGCTGTGTTTCAAATTATTATAAAGACCAGCACTAGCAATGCCTGTGTTGGCGAGGACAAGAATGTTTAAGCTATTACGATCGGTTATTTTCCACATGATCAAACTACAGTTGGTCGAATGTACCCAAGTCGAATCCGATTCAAGCAGCAGAACAAGGGTGAAGAAATAAGGCAGTGACATGTCTTTACACTCCCATCACCCCATTTTCACTACAGTTGGTTGACAGGTGTGTAATAGAGTTGGAAGAGTAGCTGTTTTGGATGCATTTAATTCCCATTTCAACTTTAATATTCTATAGGTTTACGTTATGGCAACAAGTTTTTATTATTTCCACCTTGTTTCTGAGATATCATGATTTTCTCCCCCCCTATCAGTCTTTGGTGGATGGCTTTAAATACAATATCTGTGAGCTTTGGCCACTGTTGAGGCCAGTCAGAGGAACGAATCACAACTGTAGCAAATTCAAAAACATAGGAACAAAACACGACGCCATAGTTGCAGAATTCGACCAAAGCAGACCTTGAAACCATTTAAGATGCAGATTGTGTTATCAGTTTTGTAAAAAGCTTAATCTTTGGCTTCCACTTGTCAATAGCAGCACACATGACAGAAAGTTAAGATTGGATAATCTCTACCAAAATGCACCTTGGTAGTATACTTCTCTACTTTTATTGTTATGTACTCAACCTTGAGAGTATCTGGATTGTTTGTATGACAAGGTGTTCAAGAGTCCTGTTGGGTAACCGTGAAAGCTTCAATATATTAAGTCAAAACATTCAGCTCTTACCCTGCACACCATCATGTCGCTGACCCTCTGCTGCATGGACTGCCCGGCTTTGGGTCTGACCAGGAGGTAGAGGGCTTTGACCTCAGGGCAGGACCTCAGCAGCTTCTCCACCAGCACTTTGCCCATGAAGCCCGTGGCTCCTGTGACCAGCACGTTCTTGCCAGCGTAGTATTCCGGTATGGACGCCATGCTGCCACCAGTCAGTCTGGTCTGTCCGTCTGTCGTCTGCTCTCCTAGCCCGTTGAAGTCTCTGTCTTCAGACAGCATCTGCACAGAAAAGAGGACGGTGTGAATGTGAGGTCAGGCAGCCAAATATTTTACATACTGTATCAGAAGTACTTGTGAAGCTTGTGTGTGAATGCACAGTAGGGCTGTCCTCGACTAAAGAAATTCTTAGTCAACTAACACAATTTTGTCGACTTATAGGCTGCATGGATAAAACCGTGAAAAACAGCAAAATGCATTCGAGTGAAAAATTTACATCTCTCTTCCTCATTTCCTGTCATCTGGCAAAAGTATTTTTTGAGGTATTCTGATGCCTTACAAACATTTATCATGATGTATATTAATACAGAAAACTATATTTTAACATATCACCTCCCTTGTCAATTTGAAGCCACCAAAGGCAAAGATGAACATACACACGCACACACAATCAGTGGACACTGTGACATTACAGCTCTCTCTGACCTGTACAATCAGACGACCCTAACCTCAGCAGCTCAGGATGTACAATGGCAATCAAACTATGACAATCTTCTGCGGGAATATCTTCTCCCAACGTTACAACAAGAACACTGTAAACTTGTTTTGGAATGTCATCTCCAGCCATCACTGCGCTGGTTTAATCTCTCACTCCACAAGGTCTTACTGTAGTTGTGTGCGTGAGGGGAAAACGCAGCTTGTTGGGTTATCCTTACATGAGATTTACTTGGCGACAGATCCAAACAAAGATTAGCTGGAAGCCTTACTGGTTAGCCACAACATTTACACAACAATCTGCAGCCATTGAAATGCAGTTAAAATCAAGAATGACTCAAACAATGACTCACACACCTGCTTCAGCCTGCTAAAACACACATTTACCCAAGATAATGTGACCCAGACTTGGCTCTCATTCTATCATGACTTTTTCACGTGTTTGTGCCGTCCTCACTATATGACAACTTAACTGGATCAATTGCTGCTCTAATGGTGGTAGTCTAATGTACTGTTTGCATATTTGGGCCAATTCAACACAATAAATCAGGAGCTGCCGTTTGCAGCTTCAGCAGTGGCAGGTGGCCAGGTCCTACAAGGTCCTGTAGATAAGAGGCTGAGAAGGCTTCTGGTCCTTAGCGTCGACACCAACTCTGCTCCCAGTGTTCATGAACTGTTCACTTAAACATCTGGATGCAACAGTTGACTCTGAACCAAGCAGATTTCATTTTCCTGTCAACTTGGAGATGACGGTGCTTCCCGATGGGTCAAAATGTGCGGCACTGTGGGTTAAACTGTCAATTTCACATAAATTACAAAAAATCATGGTTTCAACTTACTGAGTAGTATTATGTGCCCACGTTCTGAGATAATGTTTCAACGTCTGAAAGAAATAAATATGCCCTATGACAAACTAGAGCTGCAACTACTATTTTCTTTATCATTTAATCTGCTGAATAATCCTTTATTATTAGAAAATAGTAAAAAATGTCTAGTCTCCCACAGTCCAATGTACACTTACACCTACAAAATATTGAATTTACATTGATTGAAGACAAGCAGCAAATCTTTACATTTGAGAAGCTGGAACCATCCATGTTTGGTATTTTAACTTGAAAAACCATAAAATCCATTAAAAAAAAAAAAAAAAAGTTGCCAAAAACTGAAATTCTATTCAACTCAATTCATTTCTGCAGCTCTCGTGTGTCAGCTCTCAACCGTCAAGTGCGTGTTCTATGGATTATCAAGAGTAATAAGCAGCACATATTTGTGTTACAATTTGGCTTTATACATAAAAGAAAAAGGACGTTATTGTGGATTTTATTGCAGCTTTGTTTTATTTGATAGCTGTAGTGTGCTGCCAAACATTTACTGCCAAACCCCCACAGAGACAACACTACAGCAGGCATTTATAGCCACTTGAGGAAATGAGTGGGTGCATGGGAAGTTTATCACGGCGGGATTATGGCTACGGAAAAGCCCTGTGTAGATGTAAACGGCATCTACAGTAGGACTGAAAAATACTTTGCTGGTTTATTATAGTTGCCATAGTGCCCTCAAGTCAGACTGTGTTTCAGACAAAGGCGAGAATATTCACATAAAACCTAATCCAGTTTCTGTGGTGGGAATATCACAAAAATAAATGTTACGATTTAAGATGACATTTAAGTGAACCGTGAACTTTTGAAAGCAACTTTTGGTTTGTGGTCTCACACACACACACACACTACAGTCTGTCCTTCTCCTTTTAGACAACTGACATCAGCTGTGTTTTCTCTGTGAGGCTTGCTACAGCTATGCGTGTCTCCAATCAAAGCAGGTGTTGGCTAAAAGCTCACAATCACACTGCCAATGTTGCTGTTCATTTGGGTGTAACCATGACAATGATGCACTAATACATCATAGGCCTCTCAAAAGACTGGACGGCTTCCCGTCTCTGGTTGGCATCATCCTTTTCCTAAAGGAATCACAGGAGCAGGGCACGTCCAGTCCTGTCTAACATTTGCCAACCAGCTAGAAGGAAAAAAAAAAAAAAAAAAAAAAAAAAAAAAGGGGGCTGATGGAATGCCTAGTTGTACAATTCTGCACTTGGCAACAATAGCACAACATTTAGCCAACACGGACACTCAATCAGCACTTTTAGCAACTCAGTGGAGCTTGCGATTGTGAGTCCCCCCTCCCCGTCTGCTTTTTTCATCCTCTCTTCTGGGAAGCAGATTCCCGGCATGTCTGCCCAAAGACGGAAATCAAATCCTCCTGAGCCAAAACGTAGCCCAGATAACCAAACAAATCTTGTTTTTACTTGCTTTCCTTCCATTCTGCAGTCTGTGCTTACAATACAGGAAAAATATGTCTGATTCATTCTTCCAACTGGTTTGCAGTGGAAAAGAGATGTCACAGAAACTAAGGCCTGGCTTTCAAACTGAACGCCAAATCCATTGAGCTTTGCATTTAAACTAACTGACAGATTAAAATAATCTTATTTATTTCTAAAAAGTTATTATCTGCAGATTTACTACTTTGGTCAAGGTCCTCTGCTGAGGCCCCTGACATTCCAGCTTTGTGCTTCACAGAGATTCCTTGTGGACACAAGGACAGCAGCAGGGAGGCTGAAAGTCACATCAGATTAACGCCTGATAATGGAAATGTTCCTGCAGCTGGAAAAGTGTTGGAATGGACGCCTACCCCACACGCACGCACACACACTCCTGAGGTTAGACAGCCCCACCTCCAGCCTCTCCCTCTGCCTGTAAGTTAGAGCAGATGATGTCCAACCACCTCCTACAAGCCAATATTGAAAACAGGAGCTAAACTGGAAACATCAAGAAGTCCAGTTTCTGTCTCTTCATACAGAAATCCCAATGTGCTTAATAGGGCTGGGTATTTAATAATTCCCTCAACTTGTCCTCGTCAATTTTACGCATAGTGAAGGACAAGCAGAATAAAGCTCAGACGATGTGTGTCAGCATTAACCTTGTTGTGTTATCACGGATGAATAAAACAGCATCCTTTTTTTACAGTCTGTATAACTTGAAAGGAAAAGTGAAAGGACAGGGCAACAAGGTCTAGCACTAAAACTTCACGGGACCAGCTTTTTTGATTATGATGCCATCTTGGCAAAGTACCACGACAGCGTCATGTCCAAAGTCGCTCAGGGTCATTTCAAAAATAAAGTTTGGAGATACTCGAGTGATAAAAATACAGCTCAGCTGCTGCACTCTGGCCTCATTTCAGGTTTCCTTTTCTTCTCACGGAGGGTTTTTATCTCAAAGCCTCGCACCCCGGGAGGTCCCTGCCGTTTGTCGGAGGCAGGTGGTTTTAAGCCGCAGCGCTGCAGTCTTTCTGCGGCCTCCAGCCTTTCCTCAAACAACCCCCTGTATTAGTCTGTCAGTTGAGTGCTGCTGGAGACAGGCAAAAATGTAGCTCTACAGCTGCGCACTGGCTGAGACCATTATAAATGGACAAAAGCCGACAGAGGAGGAGGGGAGGAGGTAGTGTGGGAAAAATGGAAAGCAAAATGCAGCCAATAATTAAGGTGGAATTAGTCAACTTGAATGCCATTGCCAAGCAACACAAAGGAAAAGTCAGTCCCTTTCACTAAACTACAGTGCCAACATTGTAGAAAACCCTGAAAAGCTGAGTTAAGTGTACGACAACTGTGGGCAGTCGTTTCTACATCACTGGGCCAACATGGAGATCTCGAAGTCCAACTGGTAAACTCAAGCCAGGAGACACGAGGGTTTAAGGGGCCAAACCAAGCTAATTTAATCCAGGGTCCAAGACTCCCAGAATTGAAACCACCACTAACAGATGTTAGTAACAGTGCGCAGTTACAGGAGGAGTAGCTTGAGCAGCAATTGGCTTCAGCGCTCCGTCTGCATCTTCACAGGATGCATTTAGGCACAGTATTGAGTTGTAGGTCACCAGCATATTGGTATGAGGATTAACCACAGCTCCTTCTGTTGTGGAAAGGGGCTGTGGGTGAGATGATAGAGGAACTGAGCAAGTCTGGGGTCTGATAGTGACCTGATCATAAGATTAGATTAATAAAATATATTTGCTCCTGGCAACAACAAAAAGTCAAGCTGTCCGTTTTAGCACAAAACACCACAGTTATCACTGTAAACAATTAGTTTGCTAAATAGTAACCAGTCACATACTACACTCCATGATAATGTATCACTATGAAACATCTTTCCCAGCATCCTGCAGCACGACACCCCCACTACAGTTTGAGGTTGTGACATTGGCCTTTACACAAACCCACCTAAGTGCAGAACACTTAAGGGCTCTTATCCCAGATTGCATTACTACACAAAAACCAGAAGGTCTTCTCTTCCACTTCCATTTTTTTCCAAAGCAGCTAAAGGCCAATCTCATTAGAAATAATTGCATTAGCTGCAGGCTTTAAGGATTTATGCAGTGTCTCTTTAATTTTTTTTTTTTTTTTTTTTTATAAGTTCGAGTTTCAAATCTACACATAAGGTTGTTGCCCTTTATCAGTTATCTGGCCGCCGATAAAGCGTAAGCGCGTAGGTTTCTGTGTTCGCATACTCGTGCATCAGTGCATTGTCTAAATGATGTCTGATGGCAGAGAGAGATTCTGTAATTACACCAGCTGCCTGTGAGCGACAGAGCCTCTCAGTGCTGTGGTGTCAGTTCACACCTGGCTCAGACCCAGACTGGCAATAGTACTCCCGAGTGCTGCGGCTAGGCCAAGAGGTCATGAACCTGTGCTGCACTGTGGTCATCCAGGTACGAATCGCAAGGACTGCTTTCTTTTCTTCTTCCAAACAGAAGTGCACAACAAAAACATGAAGGCCAGATGAGGTCAGCTAACAGAGACTGGCAGTAATGCTCAACCCCCTGAACTTCTGTTAAGAATCGAGAGAGAGTGGGGGAGGTTTCTCTGAAGCCTGCATTTGGTAACTGCTTTTTACTTGCAACCATAAACATCGTCAGCACGTAGACACAAACCTTCAGGAGTAACGAATGAAGCTCAGTATAATAAAGTGTCACTTTTTACACTGCTTAGAGGTTATAAATAACCAAAATCAAACCCACAAAACTTAACTAAAATCAAAGTACCAAAACCACACAGTCTTCACTTACTAGCAGAATGTTGGGATATGTCTGTCTATTCTGCGTGTGATTTCATCCTACAGAAATATTCTGAACAGCAAAGTTCTGCATTATAACACTGATAAACTTGGTCTATACTGTAAATGGACTTTTTTTTTTTTACACAAAACAAAAACTGCCTTTATTTAGCATTTACTCACAGATGAATACCAGTCAACTGGAGCTCAAACAATTAGTCGATTGAAAGAATTAGATTGATGGTCTTTGAAAAACAAAACAAAAATGTAATTGCCTACAAAGTGCTGGTTACGAATGCTCAGATATGAATTTTTTCTCAGTCCTCTATGATAGTAAATTGAATATACTGGGTTTTGGACTGTTGGTTGGAAAAAAAACAAGCATATTTGAAGAGGTTTTCTTGAATTTTGGGAAGGTTTGATTGGAATTTTTCCATAATTGACATTTTAGAGACAAAGATAAAATTAAGAAAATTGGGAGATTAATCAAAAATGAAAACCAATTGCAGTAGTCAACATATCTTTTCTTAAATGCCTTTTTATAAACCCTTAACCCAATATGAAAGCCCACACCTTTCTTAATGTCTCTCCTGAAGGCTGTAAGGAGATCTGAATTTGTGGATGCAGTGTATTTTACAGATTCAAGTCATTTAGATATCCCTTTCCACAAAAACTGTTCCAATAAAAAAATCATTACTACTTGTTAAACAACAAATGTCATCCACTGCAAGGCCACCAAGAGCTCTAAGGATTAATTTTAATTACTCTGCGCCGATTCCCTTAAAGCTCAGTGTTGGGGCATTTACAGGAAACTTATCTCAACATCAGCAGTCACATACAAATGAAATATTGATCCGAGAGTTAAACCAGAGGAAGTGGTAACATGAACACTATTCTCATCAGAAGATTGTTTTGGATACAGAAACTACAACAAGTTAAACCAGAGGAAGTGGTAATATGAACACTATTCTCATCAGAAGATCGTTTTGGATACTGAAACTACAACATCACCAGGCCACAAAAATGGAACCGACAACACCGCGCGTAAAACCTCACTTTACTTCTCACTATGGAGCAAATCATATGGGGAGTTTATTATGAAAGGAATAATGAATAGAGTGTTTGAGGACACAGACTTGGATGGGTTTCATTTTCACCCAGCATGCATTGGAGGTGTGGTTTTGCAATTCTTCAGCTGCAGAGAGCTCAGTGGCCTTATGAAGAAGCCATTACCACAGTGGCTGACAATAGGGTTCATGCTTTCAGCAGCCTGACACAGTCACACATGTACAGTTGACATGCAGTGATGATGGGAACAGGCCTTATTGGGGAGGCGGTATCAAGCCCTTATTACAGAAACCGAGCAGAGCAAAGCCACAGCTGCCCTGTGACTTATCTTGCAGGCTCATGTTCCTAATGTGGAAAGCAGCATGGATCAGGATATCACCGAGGCTCCGCTGCAAATTCCTCGAAGCTGCCTTTACTGCTCCATGAAACATGTTCACTCTGGGGGTGATCACTCAATATCAACCTTCAATGGAATAATCTCATTTAATGACTCAAAACAAACCTAAATTTCTTTTTCCTAATAATGTTCTCTGAAGCTTCCCAGAAAACAACTAGGTAATTTGGTACAGCTTTTAGAGAACATTGACATTTCCTTGTAAGAAAGCCTCAATTTAAATTTCATTCAGTATTTTATTTTTTTTATTTTAATTTTTTTTAAAACTATATGCTGGCTTGTAGACAAATTTCACATTTTTGAATGTTCAGCTGACCTGCACCGATGAAAGACTGGAAGATTGCACTGACAATAAGCTGGAATCAACTAATTGGAGGCCAGTTAATTGGATACCAACTGACACTTCCACTTAGTTAGTACCAATTGACACTTCCAGTTAGTACCAATTGACACTTCCACTTAGTACCAATTGACACTTCCATTTAGTTAGTACCAATTGACACTTCCATTTAATTGGTACCAAATTGACATTTCTAGGAAACTTCCTGGGAAATCATTCAGAAATTAAGAATCCCTAAAATACTGTTAAACGCGTACATGATGTTTCACATCTCATGACCGACCTCAACCACTTAAAATATATGGTGATGGCAGGAAAGAAATATATTCAAAGACCTTTCTAAATTAAAATTTAAGACTAATACCGTGAGGGAACTAAGTTTAATGCTCTACTTTATACACACAATCGATAGCTTCACTTTGTGCTGCTGCCGGTCAGGTTTATAATTAATGACACAGGAAGTCTGACGTCCGTTGGTGAGCTGTTAGAGTCTCTCCCATCCATCCGATTACAGCCGAGGTGGAAAACACACTGATGGTTTGGACACGGACACACACATGCGGACACACACACGTGGACACACACACTGCTGTCTGCTGGGAACAAGGCGAGGTGTGGAGAGTAAAAGACTGCTCTCTTCCTGGGAAGGAGCCACTCAGCGACACACCGTACCCTTCCGCCAGAGTAACTTTTTTGGGGTGAATGTAGCTCTTTAAGTGGCCAGATGCTTTTATGCTTCATTTGAAGCAAACAGGGTGGCAAACAGGACTACTTTGGAATTAGCAATAAGGGGGTGGTTACAAGAGTCTTCTCATTGCCCAGACAAGTCATTAATAATGCTGCAACTCATTACTTTCTACGTAAATTTATTTTCTTCATCATCGTTTAATCTATAAAATGCCAGTGCTGGCACGCCAGATGTCAGGCTTCATCTTTTCCTTCCGCTGTCTGTTTAACAAGGGCACGGTCGCTGCATCCGCCCAAGAAGAGTGGCTTCTTTACATTTCTTTTAACCAATCGCAGAGTGTCGTTGTCGACCATCATCCCCCTACCCACTATTCCAGAATAAGTGCCAATTGAAAAAAAAAATAAAAAAAAATAAATAAATCAGCTAATCACCATACATTGAAAGATTTCAAGACAGAAGCTGGTACCAGCAAATAGTATCTTTTTCATGAATGACTTAAAAGCTGCACCAAACCAATAATAGCAATGGATCAAATGACTTTTTACTATTAAAAAAAAAAAAAAAAAAAAAAAAAAAAAAAAAAAAAAGAAAAAAGAAAAGCATAACTCATAGTGACAAACCCACAGAATCACCCAAAATCAAATTTAAGTGAGTGAGCATTTAGCGGTAAAAGAGCCAGATATTTTTCTCAGGGTTTGGTGGAGCCTGAAACAGAGCTAGAGTGTGAGGAACTGGACTTCAATGAATCCAGAAACATGACAAATGAATGCTAAGGTTGCTCCATGTCCACTGGCAACCCTTTGCTAAGACGTTAGCCATAACAACTCAAAAGGTTATTTTAGTGTTGTGTTTACAGCTTGTTGTGTGCAATGCAATCAATTCCCAAAATTTTCCACCAATTGTTTTAGCACACCAAACTAAAAGCAAAATGTAATGACTTTGACCTGAAAAGTAAATACATGGTAATAATGAATAGGCCATACAGTCACTTGATAGTCAACAACTTGTTGCCTTTATCTCCTCTGTATCCTTCCAGTACTGGGATGCGTTGTGTTGCCTGCATGGAGGATGCAATGACAATTAGCTACTGCTCTCATTTCTGTTCCACTAATTAGCAGGCAAGTGAAAGGAAATGCCCTGGTAGATTGTAATGCTCAGGTCTCAGGGAAAGAAAGGACCATCAAGTATTAAAGAGGAAGGTCTTGGCTGCCGGCCATACTGGCCAAGCATAGGACGGGTTTCTTTTTTCAAAAGCCCAGGGTTGGGCCACCCCGACATCCCTGATGGGGTCGAAGACAAACGTCACTCTACATTAACCCCAGAGGCTGTTACTTTTACTCTTATGTGAAGAGAGTAAATATGAGAGAAGGCAACCTTTTCCCTCTTAAGCAACTAAACATTATAGCCTCAAGAATGAGCAGCTTGCAGCCAAGTCAGGTAGCCAGTTGTAGCCTGATATGGAGAATCTTGTATGTTTCGGGAAGTGAACAAAGGATGCACTTTCAAGCCCTGCAGATACAAATGAGGAACTTCGGGTTAATTTGTGGTCAAGGGTATTTACCAAGGGTCAGCAACACAGCCTTCAAACAGCAAGAGCAACTTTAACCCCAAGTCCCTAAACTAACGGCAGGTAATAAATAGCAGATGTGCCAGCTAATTTCTCAGTTGCATCAATCAGCTCGTCCTTCGGGGCACTATACATTAGCAGATACAAACCTGTGAACATTTTGACCTTCTCCAGATAATTATCGTAAAGTAAAACCAAAAGTATGAAACAGCTGTCATTTTATAGACTCCTGGTTTCAACCAGTACAAAAAGCCAACAGTTTAGTTTAAGAAACTCATCGGACTTCCTCTTCTATCAAGTTAAAACATCCTTTCTCTCCTTAACTCACACTCCATGGTTTACACATTAAAAGAATGCATTTTAATGTTTATATCCAACTCAAATATCCTGTTTCAACAACAAAAATACATCACATTGAGATCATTTCATGCAGCCTTATACAGTATATTCAAGTCACCCATTGAATAGGGGAAGCCTGCGATGTATGATTCGCACGGCTCACAAACAGAGTGAAAATAGTTGTTTTGGAGAACAAATTGATGGTTTTGTCCTCTTCTGACTGTGGAAGTTTAATTTTTTTTTTTTTTAAATCATCATTAGGACCCTTTCTGTTCACTCCTGGGTGGTTATGACTCATCAGTTGAATCACTTCTCTCATACAGTAATCTCTTGTGTAAACCGGTAAAGTGGTGTTGCAATAACTGCCAGCTCATCACAGGGTGAAACATTCACTTAACATTGCAAGAATATTCACTGCCGTCACCAAAGCTATTGGTACAAGGTCAAACAGAATGGTCGAGAAGTATAACCCAATCTAGAATCAGAATGGGTAAACCATTGTTGACTGTTCTGATCTAGCAGTTAAGCGTCAATGAAAACTGTTAAGGTTTGTTAGTGCGTAATTTACTGTAGCTAAATCTTTATTTAAAACCCATGTTATTCTTAAGTTCTGAATTGCCTTTGTTCTTAATTTCATTAATTATACATTCAAACTGTATACGGTTATAACGTCAAAATCATTTCTTCCCACTCTTTAAAGCACTTGGTCATTATAAATTCAATTAGATTTGGGTGACTGATCTGCACTAGGGTTTTTATAGCTACATATTGCACCTTCTACGATCATGTTAAATAAAGTAATAAAAAGCAAATGAAAGATCCACCGTTTCTATAAACAATCTGTGATATGTAACATTTCAGCATTTCTTATGAAAAAAAAACCAAAAAAAAAAAAACCCAGTAAATCTAATGAAAAGGGGAATAAAAAAAAAAATTTAAATCAAATGTTAAATATTCAACTAAATATCGCACAGTTGATTGATTGCGGTCTTCACGATTAGTTAATCGTATTCTTTCAATCCACGGTTTCGATTTCATTCAGCCCTAATCTGCTCACTTTTAAAAAGATCATACATACATACATACATACATACATACTTTTAGAAATTTGTATTTAACATCAGCCATTGCTTTCCAATCAGTTTCATGCAGTGGGAAAATCAATTACAAAGCTCTTAAAATAGGATTGGGTATAAAAGGCTTCTTAACCAAGCAAAGCAGGCAGACCTCCATAGGCCCTATATTCACTGTACATCAATTGCTTTTTTGGTAATGTAATGGATTATGTATTGGAATTACACCATTTAAGTACAACAGCAACTGAAGCAGGTTCGACATTACTAGGGATGTGTTGGAATGAAGTTTAGAGACCTTAATTGTTGGTTTAGAGTGTGCATTTTTACAAAATTAAGCCGAATTTTAGTAAAATTTCCACAAACTTGACAAAACATGGAGTAGGAGTACTGGTTCATCTCTTGGTTTATGTTATAAAGTTCAAATTGTTGTGTGAACATGAGCAGCTGTACAAGAACTTCCCCTACTTTGGTATACAAATCAGGAAATATCTCATCTAGGGCAGCACCTTACAATCATTTTCATTTTTAAAATTGGAAGAAAGCTCAGTTGCGCTTGAGCTTTAGAAAAGCTCGGTGAAATGTAGCTTGTGTGGACGCTACCGCACCATAAACTATGGCTTACGGGCCAACTACTAATAATAGAGCTAAGTTAGTGAAAATGCATTGATTCAGAAAACAGTGACGCTGCTTGCAACACAAGTTGGAATTTAGTGCTGCGACGCTGTCGGCACAGGTTGCTAATGTAGGCTACTTTTTAAATTTGCCAGAAGGTGTCATAGTAACACATACTGGTTCAATGGATTTGTGTACAATCAAACCGGTTAAATCGGTTTCCAGTTAAACAGGAAAATTGGCCCTACTCGCAGAGCCTTTGTGTGCCATGTGAAAAACTACTGGTTTTATTCTATAGTAAAACCTCAAAAGTTTATTTACCATCATATCTGGAAAAAGAAAAACAAGAAAATTCTCGCATTCAAGAAGCTAAAACCAGAAATGAAATTCAAATGAATTCATCAGCATCAGTTTTAAATATAGAACTGCTGCCTGGAACAGCAAGAAAGATAAATCCCAATTCTAAACTGTAAAGCTACTATGATTTAGTCATACATCTAAATAATAAGGTGCAAACCAAAAGGAGTTGCAGTACTTCTATTTAAAAATAAATAAAAGAAGTCTAAACTGAGATGTATGCATGATCCATTGCATGTTACATCATACTTCGTTTAACATTATTGAATGATAAGGCTAACAATATGGGTTTCTCTCCTCCTCCGCACTGACAACATAGTGATTTCCACCCTTGCAGTGGTGGTTTCTGCTGATGAGGAAGCACACTGCAATCCCCTCACCCCAGAGACCACATCTTAACACCACTGCCTCTCTCAAACTGCCTGAAACTGTGGACACGCCGAGATGCAAGAAAGAAAACAGCTCCCACGCTGCTGCTGCTCTCCCCTTATGCCTCTGCACTCACTCTACCCATACTACTACTCTGTGGTATGGAAATGCATGGAGGAGGATAGGGGCAGGAAAAAAAAAGCATCTACTGAGCATTCAAAGACCTGCAACAGGAGACGGAAAAGGAAGCACATGTGCAAAGTGGAGAGTTGTGAAAGAGAAATGATGAAAGAAGAGAGCTGAGAGGGTATTGCAGAAACAGTCGTGGCTGGAGGTGAGAGCACAGGATGAGCGGCTGCACACATGTAAACAAGGAAGGCATACACAAAGACAAAAGAGCGACTTTCTAAAAAAATCGGCCCTGACCTGTTCTTGGTTATGAAATCCAACAATTAACTAAATTCTCAGGAGACAATTGAAGGTTGAGAATCAAATGCTTTCTGGCAGCATCTGATCACTTAGTGCGGCTATAAATATATAGCTGAGGGGGCGACCTCTAGCTCACCCAGTAGGAGTGTGTGCCCCATGTAGACGGAGGCCTTTGCAGCGGCCCGGGTTTGAATGAGACCCTTTTCTGCATGTCATCTCCCTCCCACCTTTCCTGTCTACCACTGTCACTCTGAAATAAAGGGGAAAAAGCCCCACCCCCCCAAAAAAAGAATCTTAAATATATAAATGAGCACACATTCACACACCCAACACTTATCTGAGAGCAAAATATAGGTCATCTTGTGATAATTGGAGCTCCATTTGTGATCTTGATTTAGAAATCAGCTCAAGGCACTTTTCTTATTGTTACGTCTTGCAGCATAGCGAGATTATAGCGAGAGATGGTGAAAGGTTCATGATCAAACATCAAAACGCCTTTTCAGAGGGAAATCTGCAGGTTAGCACAATTTGACGGACTGATATTTCATGCGAGGCTTTTTCTAAATAAAAGAAGTGGTATTAGTTTTATAACTTGACATGTACAGTTTCCATGAAGAGTTAATTTGTCATACAAGCTCCAACATTGAGTGGGAATAACGCACGTTTGTGTCAATATACAGTGAGAGAGAGAGAGAGAGAGAGAGCGAGAGAGAGAGAGAGAGCGAGAGAGCGAGAGAGCGAGAGAGCTATAATTGTAAACTGAATATATGGTAGTTTCGGGCTGTTGAACAGCCACTTTGGCCTGTGGAAAATTATTTGTCGCTATTTAGACTAAATCAAAAAAAAATAATAATTGATAAGTATTTAGTTGCAGCTCTACTTTAAAGTTACAAAAAATAAATATCAATGCAACTTTTGACTGTCTCTGTGCAGTGATTCATGGAGCTAATAAAATAACACATATACACACACAATAATAAAGCTATTAAAATGATGATCTTGCACTGCTGGCTATAAGCTCTGCAGGGTTTTATTTTTCCCCCAATTAGATTTCAATTTGAATTGACATGACACCCCTGCACTGTAACCAAAAAAGGGGGATAATGCACACAAAATTAGTGGAGTCCACAGTGGAGTAGATTTTAAGTTTGATATTCAAAAGGATAAACTTTGAGAAATAGGTCGAAAGATACAGGACTGACTGCTCTGATGTGGGGTAGGTCAGGTAGCTCTGTTTCAAGCTCTTTGTACAGTAAAAATGTGTTCTAGTCTAAAGTAAAAATCACATGCAAGCACCACCACACAGCTTCCCTGTAAGGGAATTCATTCAAATTGGCATCTGTGGTCTGATGTGGACCCATGTAGTCTCAGAACAGAAACTAAAAAAGTCAAAGTCTGATCAGAACACAAGCTGCTGCCCAGTCACTTCAGATGGGCTCACTTTCACATGGCAAAACACTAATTTATCACTACGATAGTTACAAACAATGTAGCGAAATTAATCCGTGCCAACACTCCATTCGTAAAGACCCTCTTCCGGTAAAACTTTCCAAATTAAAAAAAAAAAAAAAAAAAAAAAAAAAAAAAAAAAAAAAGTAGGCCTACCAACATTAGGTCTGCTATGGATTAGCCTATTTTGTGTATCAATTAAGATGTCAATTATTCCATCCATTAGTCGTTTGGGCTACAAAACGTCAGAATCTCATCGGAGACTCTATAGGCTACTTTTGCTTAACAAATAATTAAAATATATTTGATTAATCAACTACTTATTTAATATCAAACCAATATACACACACTTGCAGGGGAATATGAAATAGACCGAAAACTGTTCAATATAGGCCATTATATTTTTGGTATGATTTTTTTTTGAAGGAAACCATGTAAAATTGTATAGGCCTATTGTAAGTGATAGAAAACTTCTTATGACCCAAGTTTGGCAACACCTTCTGAGTCATGAATCCCCCATTGCTTCCGAGGCACACTAATCTCTATAGCCTATCTATCTAAGACCTCTTCCCAGGACTGAGTGGGTGTGTTTAGATTGACATCTTCCTGAGTCAGAAGAACGGAAATCACCTGTGTGGGTGTTCACAGGTTTTAATTGTAAATGTCGTATTTTAATGTGTATAGGCTATAGGTAGGAAGCCACAGCCCGGACTTCCCGTATCGTTGGCGTTAACGGCTGCTAGCTTGCCGCAGCTGCTTCACGCCGACTACGGCTCGAGCTGCGCCTCAACCCGCTGCCCTGCTGTCGGAGGCGGCTTCAGACCCGTGCTAACTGCGCGCTCTCTCTCCTTTCAAACTCCCACATTTAGACCGAGACAAACAAATGATAATAAATCCTAAACAATATGGATTTTCCCAACTGAGTGTGCTCGGAGACGTTTTCAGTTCCGGCGTGTTGATGCTCACTGCAGCGGCGTGCCACGACACGGCTTCCCAAAACCCATATTCAAATACCCTACTAATAAACAAGCCCCCGGCGATTTAAATTAAAACAATTAAAAAAAAACAAAAAACTTTAAAATCCTTCCAACCGTGGACATGAATTGGTGCGGGCAGCTGTGCGGTACGGCAGATGCGGACACCCTTCCTTCTCCCAACGGCTGCCTGGGCTCTGGCTGCTGGATACTTCCACGGCTCCGCCGACTTGCTGCCTGTCTTCCCACTACAGCAGCTAGACACAGACTGCCAGTCTGCCACACAAATGTTAAGATACCGAGTGGGCAGGGCGCGTCACCTCGCCCGTGGGCCCTCCCCTAGTCCAGCCGATACACGCCGTTCTGTTATTTCTGAAAGCGAAGACCGCGTCACGCCAAATTTCATTAAAAAAATCTCGGAAGTTAACGTGGGTTGCGTGATGTGCATTGAGTCGTTATTCGTTGGAAAGCGTTCTGTCTGAATGATCAGAAAATTAAATTGGGCACATGCCAAACACAAACATAAACGCATTATTTCACTGAAATAGGCCTAACGTTTAAATGGTTTGCGTTGCAAAATAGACTGTGCAGTTTTCATAAAGCTAAACCTTCAGATGATAGCCATATGAGGATGGTAGTGACATATTCTTTTGTCATATCTCTATCCACTCATAATATATCAATGTATAGGCTACTGGGATCCAAGAAAACGTTTGCAGCCTGTAAATAATGTCACTCAAAATATAGCCTATGCTATTGTGACCCGAAACACTAGCAAGTGGACCATCTATTGCTAGAAGAGCATAAATCAGGAGATAAACAATTAATAGGATACAACAAGATAAAAAAAAACAAATTAATTTGATCATCCCAAACCAGAACATTTCACTCAATGTGCTCCACTTTAAGTGTCTCTAAATTTGAAACATAAGCCTTAGCCCATCTCCTAACAAAACGATCTATCGCTCTTAAACTGAACCCATTGTTCATTCTGCATGTCAGGACGGGCCCTTTTTATTGACACCACTATAAAACATGCAAGGACAGGTCATTTGCCTCCCTGGTTGCAAAGCACTGATGTATAATTAAAGTTATCAAGTCCTTGGCATCAAAAACCACCATATCGGTTATTAGTTACATCCAGTCTGTTGCCAGGGGGACATTTAAAACTTTGGTTGGTGCCATTATTCCACACCTTACAGCTTTGATTATGACTCACATAGTTTCATAGTTTCACTGCACTTGGCTGAAGGGCACAGAGTTTGCTTTTTGCTACACAGCTATGCCATAACTTGAATATAATGGATAAAATGAATCTCTATTTGTAATATCTAATATCTATACAGCTGTGAAAGTATGAATGCAGGATACCACAACTCTGCAGATGATAGAACAGGTCGCACCCATGCATGCCAACTATTTAAAGGAAATGCAATATACGGGGTGTCAGAAGATGTGACTGCAAACTGGGTTTTGAGCAAAAACCTCAAAGTGGCCCTCACATGCTGACAGGACCTGCTTTAACAGGACAACCTCTCTCTCTCTCTCTCTCTCTTTAAAATAAAAAGCAGAAAGGAACAGGACAACCCTTAGCCTCCTTGTTGTGCAACATACTATGTTCCTCATCAGGCCTCATGTCACCTGTCCGTCATTACTGCACTTGCTTACTTAATTTCCTCTAGTGTTTTGTATTTTCTTTTGTTGCCTGCTGGATTATGCCTTTTTGGATTCAGACATGACGGTGCTGTGATACACTTAAAACTGTGTTTCAACATTAATGAGCATGAAATGGACTTCCTAGAGCCTGTGCTGCTCCCAAATGAGTTGATTATTTCTCTGTAACTCTAAAGAAAATCTGGCTAACTAATGACGAGGGAATAGATCTCCCCTGTTCTGTAAACATAGCTTCTCTGGCTTCCCACGTGAAGCAGTCCAAATGAGGTGACAGTGAGATAGTACAGAGGAATCTGCTTGGATGCAGCAAAACAATTCCTGGCTCACTTCAGATTAAAGCATAAAGTTACGGCTATGGTGAGGCAATTTGAGAGCCAGATACTGAAACCCTTGATCACTGGAGGTGCTGTTAAAAGATTTTTGTTGTTGTTGTTGTGTGCAATACAGAGAAGTCTTCTTGATGGATGAACTCATTGTACTCTGTGTTATCTCTGCACTGCAGTTATTTTACTGGCAAGTTGTTTAGTGTTGATGAGGATGAAGCAATTCAGTGGGGGCGGAGGAGGTAAAGCAATCCATCAAACGCTGCTGTGAGAATCTGAGTCATGTAAGTGTGTCTGGGAGATACATAAGGGCAGTGTGGTGCTGTCAGATGCAAGTTAGATCCAGCGATGTGAGCCATACAGGTAAACAGTCATTTGTGCAGTTTATGAACCGTTACAACTCATAAAACTGCTGTATGACACCCTACTCATGCATATGCATCTGATTTCAACACAACAATGTATAAACTATGAGTTATTTCCTTAGAGTGCCATTTGGTGAACAAGTCGAAGGTTGTTTCTACAACTCTAATGTCCTCGGTGTCTCCTCAGAAACAGCAGAGCCGTCTGTAAAGGCCTGTACTATCAGCTTGCCTTTCTCCCGATGGAGACATGAGTACAGCTCTGGACTGATTCGCCCCGGTGGAGAATACAGGCCCCAGCCAGGAGCTTCCAGGAGCTGGGAGCCCTAACCAGCACCGACTCTGCAGGAGAGCTCGTTCTCCTGCTCCTGCAGTACTTCCATCTCTCACACCGTGCTTCTTTTGTGTCTCTTTCCTGTCTGTTTGATGCAGATATACAGCATGTATACACCATCTTAATACTATACTGAAATAACAATAACGAGATATGAGGCAAAACAGAAGCAAAGTCACACTTCAAACGCATATAATTAAGTCTAAGGGTTGCTAAAATGTAAAATCCCATTTTAAATGAATCATGACACAAATTGCAATCTGTAGGAGGAAGGGTACTTAATAGTGTCTTTGAATTTCCCAAAGCTGTCAAAAAGGTTGGAGATCGAGTGAATGTCTACATGAGACACAAGAGCAGAGATACATTATTTAAGCAGGTATAATTGAAAGTGTATGCATCAAAATATGATGTTGAATTCTGCATTGTATGGAATCATAAAAGCACACTGGATGAATGGATACAATCCCTATAACATTATAACGAGGAAATGTCTGACCAATTCATTATTGTGAACCCAAGCAGCGTGAAAATATATGCCTGGTCTGTACTGACCTCTAGTGGAGACATGGAGAATGTGCACACAGAGCATAAAACCATTTTCTATTTAACCTGCACAAGGCTGACAGGGAAATATATTAATTAATTAAATGTTATTAAGGACCAATATCTCCTTGAAAAAGGACCTTTTTAGTAAGTATTTCCTGCTGTATTTCATCTGGCTTACCAGATGCCCCCATGTGGCCAAATTGTGACACTACAAACATTTAAGGAAAAGGAGTTTTAAGAAGAACTTCATGCAATTTGTTTTGTGGCTTTTTGTGAGCAAGTACACAAGTACTGGTAACAATTTATTTAAACCAAATGCCTATTTAGCATTTATAAGCAGTATATAATAAAAAATGGTTTATAACACACTATAATGTCGTTGTAAACAGATATTAGGAGCATATTTATGTTTATTAAGATATAGTATAACAATAACAGTTGTAATCATATAAAACATGTATATGAACATGAAATATGATGGTTTAAGTATTTAACAACAGAGCACACAGCCAATGAAGGCTATGAGATTTAGCTAAAAGCTCAGAAAAAGATCTAGCAACTCAGCCTGTGACAGTTGTATGATGTCTTCTAGTCTAGTTTAGAACTACATTATAGTGTGTCGCTTATAAATGTGGAGGGATAAAGTAAAGCGTTACCCACAAGCTTTTATATGAACTGTATGCATTAATAACAAGACACCCCATAATAAATCAAACAGCAGCTTGTCCCAAATAAATCTTTGATGTTGTGTCAAGATTTTCTTTTATTTTGACAGCGTTTCAGAATATCATACAGGTAAACAAGATTTTTGCAAAAGTTAATATATCCATAGTGTTGCATTTCATAAAAATAGTTGCTCCACTTAGTCTTTGTGACCATCAATAGTACACAGATTCATATTTATAGAGATATTTGTTCAGGGTCTATACACTGCTATAACACTACACAGTGATACTGAGCCGCTTGGGTGAGAGTTTATGGTGTAGCGTGTGCTGTTATTTTAACACGCAATTTTTTTTACACCTTTAGATGTTTTTTTTTGTTCTTTTTGCTTTCCATAGCTAACTACTTACAATTCGGCTCAATGGAGACAGCTTAGATGTGGAAAGCAGTGAGTTGTGCAAATGTTGAGCAAAAATACGCACATTTTTTGTTTTTGCGTCAAACAGAAAAAAGAAGAAGCAGTCCAGTCAAATGATGCATGATTGATGTTACAGTATGTAGGCAGCATTTGCTAACTTTAGTGTAACAAATGTCAAATTTAGTTTTGGGACCCTTTGTTATTATATTGATACTGCCCCTGCACACCATCTACAAGTGATTAAAGGTCCTGATTGTGCTTTAAAGTCAGCAGTTTATTCCTTGTGTAATTGGAAATTACAATGGCAACCATAATGACTTTTCTCCCTGTGCTCTTTCACACTGTTTTTCCACTGGAGGGGACACTTTGGTTCTGGGATTATTTTTTCTGTTGTCAGCTCATGCTGAGGAAAAATTGCCACTCAGAGTTGTCACACCTGCAGAGAGGGTACAGATGCTGAACAGATTCCTTGATCTTAAAATTGAGAGTTTGTGTAAAATCCTGCCCCGAACATCAAGTGTTCACTCACAATTTAGCAACTGTAACTATGCACTGCAGACCTGTTAAGCTTTGGATTACTCCACATTTCGAAGCAGTGTGCAGAAGTAATAATCCATTTTCTTAGCATTTCCAAAACCCAAATCACAGGAGCTTAAGCGTAAGAAAAGAACTAAACAGTGTCTGCTTTAATCGGAGCTGCGATCGTTAGCATGTCCTGCTTGTTCACTAGCTAGTTAGCAGCTCTGTCCTGCTCTTTATTGGATTGACATCCAGCCTGCGTTACCTGAGAGGGCTTTTGCCAACTTCATTGGTTAGTCCTCATCCTAAAAGACTTTTCTCTTGTAACGTTAAAAGTAAAAACATACCGTTTAATACAATTACAAAACAGCCAAACGGTGTTATATGAGAATGAAATAACAGTCTGATCTTAAATTTTTTAAGTACTAAAATACTAGTACTAATTAGCTCTACCCTGCAATAAAAACAATGCATGTCTGCTATATGATCATTAGATAGCATTGTCAGACCTACCTCCACAGCGTTGCGGAGTAAGGTCTTGCTGCTACACCACAGATACGTCCTAGGACGGTGGCTCTGCAAAATAGTCTCGGGAAGGAACTTGTTTTGGTGGAACATTTGAACCCGCAAAAGAAAACGCCACATAAAATATTAAATGAAGTTAACCGTTCAGAACCACCAGAACAACCAAGCAGGCATACCTTATTGCATGATGACATCCTGACATCCGGCGCGTGGCTCACGCGTCAGCCTTTATCCTGGAAATATACTTGATCCGGACTACGTGATCATCAACTGGTGAGAATGCTAACGTTTTGCCTGGGACATGTAGCTTTACCGTTAATATAATATATCCATGAGCTTTACCCTCTTCCAGCACAATATCATAACTGTAGCCATCAAGTAGATATTTGGGATCCTTTTTTGTTGTAAGATTTGTGTTTTAAAATGAGTCAAATGGAAACATTAAAAAGTCAGCCAGAGACACAGTTTCCAGCCAACTCATGGAGCTAAACATTAGCTTAATTAGCTAGCTAACTACAGCTGATACAATCTGACAGTTGTCCTTTCAGCTGCCAAAATCGTCAGTTTCTGTCTGAAAACAAGGACCCATTTCTTTTCAAAAATTAAGAACAATTCCGAGGTGTAAATCTGCCACCATTATCATTGTAAACTGCACGTGTGTCGTGCCAGAAAGCTTGACAGGCATAGTAACCGCAACTAAGATGGGCACAGTTTAGCGAAAGGTCAATTGTCAGGATGCATACATGTACACCTGTGCATGTAGCACAAAGCCTTCAAACAGTTTGCAATTCTGGGGCAGATATCCTGAAAATGTATCTAATCTACAGGGAGTTTGGCATGGAGATGGACTTGTTAATATCGCACCTAAAACAAATCAAACTCAGCCACTGACAGTTGCTGTGACAGGTGCAACCTCTTCTCAGCCAATCTGGAAATGATTCATTTTCAAATCGAGGGCATTCTTTTGTTCAGGTCACAGTTTGTTAGTCGTGCAAGCTTTTGACAAGCGAGATTGATTCTTTGATGACTTAATATCAGACTTTAGTAGTGTTTGTTTTGGGTGCAAAGCTCTGCTATGTGCTGACATTTGAATACACCATCTCATATGCCCAATTCTTCATGGAAATGACTAGTGTCAGACATAATGAAAACTATCAAATAAAGATCGTCAATACCTCTGACAATGGACTTACTTCATACATAAGCCTGCGGAATAAATGATATATTTCACTTTATCCCACTCGTATCTGAAAAAATACAGTTTATCATTTATAGCTGTAAAGTTGATGTTGTATAGCAGCCTGTTTTGAACCCTCTTAAGTGGTTTGGAGTTGAACCTTTGACTTAAAAGCCAACCTCTCTATCAGTCTAAGGCACTCTGCCCCACGGTCAGTATCATGCGAGCTCCCTTCTTTTACCATCCGGCTGGACACCACTGCCGCGGATTGCTTTGTATGTTAAGCACAGCAAATGAAAAAAATGGATTGACATGACACCCCTGCTGAACTCGGGATGATTCAAGCGCAAATTGATCGTGAAAACAACCGCAGCAGGCCTGCCAAGAGCCCAAACTGCAATCACAGGGCTGAACGGGAGAAGTCGGTGTGGTGAAAATTCTGCTCCATGTCGCGCATGGACTAGAATTTCCATCATGCTCAACTAAGGTTCTGTTCTCTTAAAGATGATCTTATTTACAAAATGATCCCACATATTCATATTCATTATAATATATATGTCTATAATCATCTGATAGATTCAAGATAGATTCAGGCCCATACAGTCTCTGTTAAGGCAAAGTTCTGTTGATGAGTAGATTTCATCTCTGCGGTCACTCTTTGTTCCATTCGCTCTCATCAAAAACAGGCAAACTTTCTTTTTAACATTCCATTTCATAAAATATCCAGACTCCATTGTGAAGATATATATATATATATATATATAAAAATCCAATCACAATTGACAGTTGTTTCCTGTCAGTTGTCTATTTGCAAGTTTGTCCCCCAGTTCTGTTTGAGGAGAACTCAAAATAGAGTTCTTTAAAGTTTTTTGCCCCCCAAATGATTCCCCGCCACGCTAAACACACATTCTACTTGATCTTCCATTCTTTTTGTTTTGTTTTGAAAGTGGATGATTTTCCAGTTCTTAAGGTGGTGGGTGTAAAATATTTCTCAAAATAATTTAGAGTACAATATCATAAATAAAACTTTCGGACTCTGTGGTCTATGGTAGAACGGGATGGAGGGGGGGAATAAAGGAGCACAGTAAGGTGTGAGGATGGTGCTTTCGTCCACATGCGGTGGTTTAGTTTAGATGAGTGTGGCCACTGTGTTCTGCTGGAGCCGCGGTGTTATCTGCTCAGCGTGGACGGGCCTGTGTGCAGTGTGCTGGCCAGCTTGTCTGATCCAGGGATCTTCCAAGGCCCAGGAGAGACCGTGGCCTTCCTCCCTGCTGCGCTGCCGCTGCTGGTGCTCTTGTTGGGAAGGCTGGGCCGGCTCTCTCCCAGGCCCCTGTCCAGTTCCCTGGGCCTGGGTCTGCTCAGCTCCGACTCCACCTGCTGCCCTCCACCGTAACATTCCACATCTTCCCTGCTGTTCCCGTTAGTGTGCGGGAGCTTGGAGCTGCTGGGAGATTCGGTAGATTCTCGGTTGTCCTCAGTAAATCTCTCCTTGGACCCCCCTCTGGTGCTCCTGGAAGGTTTGAGCTCCCCGCTCCGCCACTCCTTGCCCACTTCCCCCTCAGTAGTGGGCTGAACCTTGTGCCCCTTGTGGGTGGACCTGCCACCCCCCTTCTTGGCTCTGCCGCTCCCGCCGGTTGTAGCCGCTCTTCTCCCCTGGCTGATCGGATCTGGATTTAGCAGCTCTGCCTTCTGGGGGCTCTTCGAACGCTCCGTCCAGCTGTCTCGTGCCACCGGGTCTTGAGGGACGTCCAGAGGCGGCAGGTGAGGTGGGTCAGGGGCCGGGGCCAGATGTGATGAAGGCGATGACATGGAAAGGCTGTCGATGGGAGGGGCTACTTCCGACAGGCTTGGGGAGGCTGAAGGGCAGGCATCCCATGGGGCGGCATTATCTGGAAAGCAGACGCACACAGTCAATAATGCGAAAGTCTCAGTCACACACACACACACACACACACACACACACACACACACACACACACACTTGAAAACGTGCACGCATGCCACTGCACAACCAAACACTTAATCAAAACAAAAATAATCAACACAGCAATCACTCCTACTCTACAAGCTAAAAGCATTAAAGTAAATATCAGAGCAGCACTACAACCTACTTCCGAACGTGTCACAGGGCACCACCACTTTTAGACAACATCAATCAGCTTCCCATAGCTCTCTTTAAAGCCCCGGCCAATCTAAAACCTTGGTGGAAAATCGAAAACAGGTTTAATGAAATGGATGATGTGCCCAACAGGGTGGTGCTTTAGCGAGAATGAAAACCTCGAGGGCAGAGTGTCTCTCTCTCTCTCTCTCTCTCGGTCTCTTAAGCCCAAAGAAGTCTGTATCCAGTGTAGCAGCTGCAGTGAATCCCCAACTCTCCACTCTCACGGACTGTAAGCTTCTGTTTCTGCACCGATGAGTCTCGGTCCCTCGGCCATCAGTCATTTTCAGTGGGCTAGGCAGGGGGCAAAGGCGAAGCTAGCTACACCGGCGCCAAAAGACCCAATTATAAGCAGACTCCCATGCAGCGCCAGAGGATATTAGATTCAGAACTAAAAGGGAGTACCTGGTCCTTTCTAAATACACTGGATCTTCACAGTCTTTTACCTACATTATGCCTGGTACAATGAAGTTCATTAAGGGCCCTGTGTGTGTGTGTGTCTGTGTGTGTGTTGGACCTAAGAAACCTGTGATTATCACATGCTGTTAACTGTCAGCTCCGTTAAAGCTCTGGTCTTGCTTATGTTTCTGCTGACCACCGCCTGTACTCGTCAATCTTTTTTAAGTTTACGTCTTAAACCTGCAATAGGTGATTTTTTTTGGCCATTTGGGGTGCAGCGGAAACCATATGTGAACATAACACAGACATATCATCACCTTAGAAGTTATTGTGGTGGAACTTTGAAGTTAAGCAGTTGTTTCATTAATTACACACCCAGCAGACACAGAGCAGCATTAGCATTCATTTGGAGTCATGATTGTGTCCACCTGATGAATGTGAATCCAATATTCACTCTCCTCATTCACGCCAATATTCCAATATCCAATATTCACTAACTCCTGAGAGAAATATCTGTCTCTTTAGCTGCTAAATGTTCCACTATGTTCATCAAATAGGCGCTTACTTTGTCTGTATACTGTGTGGTGCAGAGCAGGTAGTGTAGAGTGGGTTTTTGGAGTCTTTTAACTGAAAACAGCTACCTGCTGCGGCAGAAGCAATGATATGAGAGCGTAGAGACTGAAGCAAAACGCTGTATGTGCAGTTGCTGGCCGGAAAACCAAAAACGATGAGCTGAAACAAGCAAAGGTCCATAGAGCTAAGGGGAGCTGAAGAGAATTCTCTGTGGGTTCGTCACTGCGAGCAACCCCTTTCACATTATAAGTAGTTATTGTTGTTATAAAAATATTGATAAAGGCCACTTTAAAATACTTAGAAAACGAAAAAAAAAAAAAAAAAACACCTTTAAATTGAAGAGATCTCAGCGGGTGTTGGTAAAGTCTGATGAATTGTCTTTTGGTTTCCATTTCGACCAATAATTTTGTCTCTCTTGATAAGTTTGAAGACTACTGCTGTTAATTTCACATGTTAAAAGGAGAACGCCACTGATTTTACAAGTCATAGAAAGTACTATTCAGCCTGTGAAAACAGTTGTGAATATAGCTTTGTAAAATCTGGGTGACATTACTTGTGTAATGTCTGTTTGGGCTTGAGAAACTATACATTTTTAATAGAGAGTTTGCCTTAAGAACTGGGGGCTTGCGTGTCTACTTGGAAGAAAAGATTGAAGTGACTAGTAATGATATCTTGAATTAACTTAAAATCCTAAAAATCAGACTAAGACTTATTTCAAAAGAAGGATTTTCCTCTGATTATACATGTGATTAATTATGAGATGTCATTCTTTAATTTGCTGTAGTGTCACATTGATACAAGTAGTGAAGAACTTTTTTTGAGCATTCTTAATTTCCTAAGTGTAAATCTCAGGCCTTTGATAAATATGTGCCCTGGATCTGAAGATCAAACACTAGATGGAGGCAAAAAAACACACACAATGCTACACACAGACAGGCACACGCTAATATTCATGCACATGCTCACAACCATATGCAATGCAAGCATTACACTGCTTATATTCTTAATATTTTGTTCTTTATTTTGCATTCAGCTGTTCCTAAAAAGCACACAAGAAACTAAAATAACTTTCTCCTTTGAACACTACTATGCTAATGTTTTAAATTGCCAAATTAATCACCATAGATGATTTGCATAACCTTCCACTATGCTAATAAAGTGCCTGTAAACTGCGAGTGATGAAATGCTGAATCAAGCCCACAGAACACAACATGTGGGTTAAAAAGCTGCATCTGCTTTTAGGCAGCAGGGGAACACAAAAGATCTCTAATGATGAAGGACCAGAGTAAGACTCCCTGTGTGCATATTTCAGGGCTGAAGAACCACCTGAAGGCAAGAATTACAAAAGCCTTCCACACAGAGAGATTAAATCCCTGGCTGGAAAAGGAGGCTGGCAGAAAAAGGGCAAACATGGGGAAACAACATCACCCTCTATTTTCCGTGGTTTAAGGGCTGGATGGTGACTGCCAAGGCCAAACACTGATCATTTTGCATCACTGGGGGCTTTAGTGCTGCGGCGTTACCCTAAAACAACTTTCTGAAAAGTGAGCGTCGTGCTGGTGCAGAAGCCAGAAGTGAGTGACGCATCAGAATTTTATTACTACGGTGTCACAAAAATAAATGTTCCCTTCCATGCTCTGTTTGTGCTGCGCCGGGATTTCACCGGGTGAATAATCCCCTCCGGCTGACTCAGGGTGAATGCTGGTATTGCTATATTTTTGGCCCTGTAGGTAGCTGTTGAGTTATCTTTTGGTTAGGAGGAGAGTTATGGTCACTAATTTCACAACGCCCGGCCGCGTCCTGCTGCGTCTGCTGCACCCACCCATGCTCTGCAGCGCCACGTTTCATCCCGCAATGTCCTGCTGTGACATAAACTACGACGACTACCTTCAAAGTCACTGTTCCACTATCTTTAATGCGACTATTATCGCCATCACACCCCCAACCGGCCCCGTCAGACACCGCCTACCAAGAGTCTGGGTCTGCCGAGGTTTTTTCCTAAAAGGGAGTTTTTCCTTGCCACTGTCGCAATAGCCACTGCTAATGCTTGCTCTTGAGGGAATTACTGTAATTGTTGGGGCTTTGTAAATTATAGAGTGTGGTCTAGACCTACTCTATCTGTAAAGTGTCTCGAGATAACTCTGTTATGATTTGATACTATAAATAAAATTGAATTGAACCTCCTGCAGCTTTTTTTTCAACAATTTGTTGATTATTCCTTAATGCAAAAAGTTAAGTCTTCAACCGTATTTAGGGTGTCCAAAGCGGTTTTGATACGAAAGTGCTAAGTGCATCTTCAACAGGTTGTTACAGCAAAACAACACACAAAACCACAGCACAGAAAGCCAGGGTTACGTGAAGAGAAAAACATTTGTATGGTCACAAACCGTGTCTTTAGAGTGGCCCGTTAGGAAGAAATAGGGGGAGCCATGCTTGTCACTTTTCATGCACATGGAGAGACTGGAAGATACCATTCCTATAGAAGGGGAAGTAACAACCTAGACCAATCAATTAGTGATAGGTCACTGAAATGGACAGAAGATAAACTAGTGTTAGTCAAGACAGAAGAGAAATATAATTAGGTTTTTAACAGCATAGTGAAATACAGAATCTAGCGTGTATATAAAGACAGAAGATATAACATGAATATAGATGCATGCCAGAACAATGTTATCAATGAGTTAAAGTGATATTAAGAACAACAATCTATGAGTTAAGAGAGAGGTAAGAAATGATCCTGAAGACAAAGAAAGTTGTGTTACTTAAGTTTTGGTACTTACCGTACTCTGGGACCTGCCCCGTACCCCTCTTTAGGAGGAGACGGACGCGTCTGCCTCCAGACTTGATCAGCTCGATGGCCCTGGCATGGGTCATGTCCCGGGTGCTCTCTCCATTGATCTCAATTATCTGGTCCCCAACCTGGACGTCAGGAAGTGTGGGACAGAGAATAAAAGAAGTTGTAAATATCTGTCAGAGAGGAAATGTGCAGACTGACATATTTTTAGTTCAGATTTCAATCTTACAAAGTCAAAATCAATGTTTTGTCTTATGTTTTATGTTATCTTATGTGCTGTCATGTATGGTTGTTAATAATTTTTTGATGTTCTTTTATGCTCCTGTGCAAAGCAAATTCCCATAGGGGCAATAAAGCTTTCATTCATTCATAAAAACTGAAATTGCATTGCCAGACCTTCCTCCAGTGTTGCGGAGGAAGGTCTGGCTAGTCCACAAAGCATTCCGGGAGAAAAACGTGCTCTGGTTAATTGGCATTTCTTTAAACCAATCACAATTGTCATGGGCGGCGCTATGCGCCGGACTGAGGCACAGTGCCGCTGCAAATTAGCCTCGGGAAGGAACTCGTTTTGATCGAACGTATGTACGTTCAAAGGTTGTTTTAGTCGTGCAACAGAAAACTCAGATTGGACAGATAGTCTAGCTAGCTGTCTGGATTTACCCTGCAGAGATCTGAGGAACAGTTCACCATAGTCCTCATTAATTGTCCGGAGGTTAAAATTCCAACACAAAGAAAGCGGAAGGTAACAGACATCCAGCGACATCGGAACAATCTCGGAAGTGGAACGTCGTGGATATAAACTGATAAAAAACTAGACTACATGGACAGGGGTGTCCACATACTTGTTTGTACATTTGGCTCGGGTTGGCTTTTTATGGCCTGGACTGGAGCCCTTAGTTAAAGTAAAGGAAATCAAATGCTACATGATACAGTGACATTTTAGACAACAATGTGCTTCTGGCTTTGTGGCAACAGTTTGGAGAAGGCCCATTTCTGTTTCAACATGATAAATCCCCCTTTGCACAAAGACAGATCCATAAAGACAAAGTTTGGGCTCGGAATGAAGAAAGTCGTCTTTTAGCTGCAAACAACTTTAAGAAACTTTGTTTAGTCATTGATAAACACTGTGTGACTACAGAGCAGCCGAGCACTGGATCAGGACTGAAGCTGAATATCATTTAAGCTCTTTATCCGGTTACTGTGAAGCATTGGGCGAAACCAAATTGAAAGGGCTAACCTGCCCTGCACCACTTCACATCTGGAACATAATCAAAATAAAAGATGTTCTTTTATACTTTTTGTGTATGAACAGCATTTAAGGACCATTGCAATGTGTAAACTGTAGAAATAATTAATAGCATAATAACATATATTAGGTGCCATATTGTTGCATATACCTACCGGTCAAGTTCACAAAGATTATAAGACGAGCAGATTAATGAAGTTGTTTGCATACATGCTACAATTAAGTGATGTGGCAGGTTTTGAAAAGGAGCACACTACATATGAAATTGAATATTAACAAGCTTCTTTTATAATAGATGAGTGATTTATATGGATCACTATGGATCTATAATTCACTGGCTTTCCCATGAGCTTCTGTAAGCGCTAATAAGCATTACCAGCCATGAACTGGTGTCAGGTTATAACTAACTGGGGCAGTAATTTGGATGGAATTATGGTGGACCTCTTCTTATGGGGCTGCTATGGAACATGTTAGGACACTGTGTCCTATCAATAACCTGCCCATTTCAAACCAGCATAACTGCAGCAGCTCAGTTAACCATCTCTCCTTTTGGTGACAATGTGGATGGATCAAATGTCAGTCCTCCCTCCTTCAAGACTCTCACATCTCAGGCCTTCGAGAGACGGCTCTGAGGTTGACTAATGGGGAGGATTCTTGGGGAACAGGACAAAACACGCCAGCCAATTACGCTTACAAATGGAGAAGTCCTCCGGTGATGGCAGGGGTAATTTGAAAGTCAGGAGCGGACTCGAGTCAAGAGAGGGGGAGTCATTAGGTGTCATTACAGTGGTCTGAAGAGAGGTGGAAGGCAAGACGGTTTGATCATTAATCCTCACCTCGTAACAGCAGAGGAGAGTGATCTCCATTTTCATCTTTAATAAAGAGGGAACTGAAGTTGAATGGATGGCACGTGAATGCTGAGCATAGGGAGTGTGAGGTGGAAATGAAGCAGGAAACGCCTTCTATTGCAGCCGATGCCCATGCACAACTTAGTCTTTTATTGAAGGTTTAAAGCTTAGAGAGGTGATTAAATGTGCTAAATGATTATCTGTAATAACCAATCACTTCATACAATTTTCTTAAAGGCCTCTGCACTGCCACTTGGACATAAAAAAGGCTGCTAGAATTGGTTAGTGCCCCTTACTGATTAGTGTGTGACTAGCAGGGTCAAAGTAGATTCTTTTTTTTTTCCTTCTTGAAGATGTGACTTAAAATTCCTGTTAAGGAGAAATGACCTGGATTAAACTCAAAATGTCAGAGACTGCAGGGAGTCACAGTTCCAGTGAGCTTTTGGTTCCTGCACCTTAAAATGTGTCAAAGTGCCACTCAAATTCAAAGTGACAGGCATGTCAAATGCTTTTTAACCAATTTCTTACATTTACTTAAGTTAAATGTAGATTGATTCCTCTCTGCATCCGGCAGTATGGATCAAGGACTGTTGGAAGACGGATCAAAGTGTTCTCTGCCTTTAAAATCTATTCAACAGCAGTATCCTACCAGCAGGGTTACAGACTCAGTGGAGAAAAGTAACTTGAGTATTTCTTGCTACTTCATACTTCTACTCTGCTACATTTCAGAGGGAAATATTCTAGATTTTTTACTTCACTGACTTTATTTGACAGCTGTAGTTACTTTTCAGATTGAGATTTTAGAAGAAACATACAATATAATATAATATATATGTATAATATAAATAAATACATAACTGCCTTGAGTGAAAACAATCTGGGGGCGTGGCGTTAGAAAGAAGTGCGCACACCAGACCGGCTAGAGGCTACATGAGCTGCTAGTAGCATAACACATCCAAATCTCCGACTGAGCTATGGGCGGGTCGTGTTGCATTGTTGGTAATGGTAAAGGCGCCAGGTTTGGACAAAGAGGAAGGATAAGTGAAAAAGAAAGACAATATCTCTGGTTCTGGTGCATCGACTTTTATCCTTTTTTAAAATAAAATCAACAGTTTGAATCCCACAGAGGTGAAATTATCCAATATTATACACAAAAAAAAACTAAGATTAGAGAAAAGTCAACACACGCATTTGTGCAACAAAATGTCTTTCTTCCAAGCCTCATTAACCATTTCACGTCCCCGCAGTTTTGTGACCTGACCCCTTGGGTGGGAACCCCTGGACTAAAATACCAACCTGTATATAACATTGTTAAACTTACTAGCTCCACCTCGACGAGCTACAACATTAAAATACTACTTAGACATTGATGCATCAGTATTAAAAATCTAATTTCTAAAATATGAAATAATGTATCAGCCACAGCAGCCATTTTTTTGAAGTATAATTACTTTTACGTTCAATACTTAAAGCACATTTTGTTGATAAAAGCTTGCAATCTCAAGAGTATTTTTTAGATTATTGTTTAGATACTTTTACTTAAGTAGAGGATCCAAATACTTCTTCCACTGCTGATCAGATTCCACAGCAGCTTGTATGTGGAATTTAAGTAGAGCTCAAGAGGGATTCCCTCCTCCTCTTCCAGCTACATCAAGGCCCACTGGACTCCATTGACTACACCAACGAGGAGGGAAAGTAATATCTCCCCCGGGGGCATTTTGCACACATTATCTTTGACAGGTTCATTACATATAATGAATGTAAAGCAGACTGATGCTACCAGCTCCAGACATAAAGATCAGAGAACATGCAAGGAACAGAAAAAGAGAAAGTAGGAGATCAAGAAAGACGTGAAAAGCTACTGTGGAAGTTACAATTTATGATGCTAGCGCAAAGCACATGGAGCAAATGAGGGGAACTTTACACGGCAGTGGAGTCAAGGGCTTTATTGCAATTTCCATAGTATATTTTATTACATATTTATAAATTCTGAAAATATGTGTCTGCTTTCTCTGACCAATAGTACAGAAGCAACTATAGCTAGAGGGAAAAGTGTGCAGCTATGCAAACAGCAAAGTACAATTTAAGTTGGCCCACTTAAATGTTTTATCTATCATTATCTTTCTCAATATTATCTGCTACTAAATGCAAAGGAGAGATGTGTTTTCCAAACTTGGGAGGAGACAAACTTCTAAAAACCTCTCAGCTATGAAAAGGACGAACCATATCTGAGTTATTTTGACAGATTATTTATTAACCGGCTCTGAAAAAAAAGTTGCTGTTGCAGCTTTGATAACATCAGACAATTACAGTGATCTTCTGCCATGTAATCCAGGAAGACAGAAAGCAGCTTAACCTTTAAATGGGGTGTGGCTCACTTAAAGGAAATTACATCATCAAACCTACCCTCATCCTCCCATTGCGGATGGCCGGTCCGTCCTCTGCCAGGCGTAGGACAAACAGGTCCATCTTGTACTCCCGCCCTCCGCGGATGCTAAAACCAAAGCCTTTCACACTTTTCTCCAACTCCACTGTGAAAAAGTCGAAGTCCTGTGAAAGCTGAGACAAGCATAGATCAGATGTGATTAGAGTCGATGTTATCGGAGGAGAAAATGGGCCATTACTGCAGAAAATAGTCTCAGGACTCAGCAAAGAAGTGAAAAATTGAGAAAATCGAAAGTAAATAACACACAGCCTAGAATGATATTATCACCTTATTATATATAAAGCTATGCATGTAAACGAGGGAGCTGCTAAAGAGATAAACATTAAAAATATTTTCTTTTAAGTATCCAGCAGTATCTGTCAGATGTGCACTTTGTCTGCTCAGTTTTACTATCACAAACAACACCAAAGGGGAAGATGAAGTAAAGATGGTGAGTAAGGCTTTCTCTAAAAATGCAGTCTTAGATACAAACAGTATGTAAGACTGCTTTTTCTCTCAATGCCTGACTTCCTGTTGGCTGGGAAATAATGTACAGTAATAATAAATCGATGTAGACAGTGTCAGCTCTAAGTAGAAATATATGAATACAAATGAGGAAAGAAATATACAGTATATACACAAAAGTAATTAGGGGGTAGTCTGTAGTCAAAACCTTACTGTATATCCATATCCACAAAAACAATGAGGCTACAAAATGAAGAAATCAGATCAGTGCAAACGAAACAAAATCAGTAAAAACTGTTAGAGAAGCACTTGCACTGCAGAATTAGTGTATAGATATATAATCAGACGATATTAGCTTATCACAAACACATTGGCATAAACATTGGACAATAAGTAACGAGAAGTAACAGTTACGAAAAATATGTTGTGGTAATTTAGAAACCGTGTCATCATTACATTGTTTTTCCAGCAGAGAGCACTGACAAGTTTATTTTCTTGCCGTAAAATCCCCCGCTCAACACATATCCAGGTCACTATTCTTGAATAACCAAATGTAAAGCAGTATTAATAAATGTTTTGGCCACTTCAGGGCAGCGGAAACAAGCTGTAAACACAACACTGACATAGTTTTGCTTTATGAAGTTGTGGCTTTTTGTTTGCTTTACAACGTTTCAGCAAACAGCTGCCTATTTACACATCTAGCAGGCTCACTTTCTGGCCACCCGATGAATAGTTTTGGTCTCCACGAGGCTCTTAAGTTGCTAAATGCTCCACTATGTTCACCAGCTGGTTGCTAACTTCATCTGTCTGCTATTTGGTACTGGGCAGTGTATGTAGGGTTTTTAGAGCTTTTTTTGTCGTTGTGAAGACTGCTGCTGGAAATACTTGATATGAGCCGTGAGAGTAAACTAAAACTGTAAAATTGCAGGCCGTAAAACCAAATCAATGGTTTTCTGCATGAAGGACTTAAAGGTGCTGTAGGTAGGATTGTGAAGATACAGGACTTGGCCAAATTTTTTTAACAATCAACTACTTCTCAGTCCCTCCCCCCTTTCCACTAAGGCCCAAAACGGTCTCCTAAGCCCCTCTCCCCCACAAGGGAGAATGACTGCATGTGCTGTGATTGATACGCAGTTAGACAACCCCCCGCCCTGACTGGTGCATCTGATCAGGGAGCTGTGGATTTTTGCACTACAGGATGTAGGTGGTGCCAGAGGAGCCGGATTTGTTTTTTAAATGACCTGCTTCATGTAGTTCAATTGGAACATAGGGCCAGTTTCAGCAAATATGACAGAAAGTTAGTTTTGTAAGTCTTACCTACTGCACCTTTAAATGAATGTGTAGAGTGGGGTGATACATCTCTGTGGGTACATCACTACTAAGCAGCAACTTTCACATCAGACATAGTCATTTGATCCATTGTTAATGTAAATATATTGATTAATGCAGCTTTTAAAGGATCTTCATCTCCTTATTCTCAAATATCTATATTGTTTTCAACCTCAAAGATCAGGAGGGCTCTAGATAAGAATCACATCTTCATATCCTTACTTGAACTGGTGGCATTCGGTAGTCCGGGATGGTGAACTGCCTGGTGTCAGTAGCTAGCTGTCTGTAGTCAAGCAACGGCGGGTGTCTGTAGTCCAACGTGGGTGGCTGCCTGTAGTCTGCCACAGGAGGGTGCCGGTAGTCCACCGGCGGCTGTCGGTAATCTGTGAATGGTGGCTGTCTGATGTCTGGTTTAACATCTTGCCTTGCTTTCACCTCTGACCTGAAACTAACAGACCAATCAGAATGAAGGAAGAACTTCCAGGAGGATTTATGTTCCTGTCATTATTATCTTTGGATATGTTACATTAGTTGTGTTATGTTTCGGCGCAATTAGCGTGCTGTGAAAATAATGCTTTCTGTCAAACTGCTGGGTGTAATAGAGACGGCTTGTTTTGATTAGCACTGACAGTCATTAAACATGACTTAAGTGAGGAAATTAAACTGTTTTTCCTCACACATCACATAAAATGTTTATGATAAAAACAAGTTCTCTCAGAGACTGGTGATGCTGAGTCCAAAGTGATTGGGCACTGTGTAAAGCTGAGGGGAAATGCAATGACATTGTAGATTTTGGACCCCTGTAGTTGTTTGTAAAAAATTCAACAGATCTCTACAAAGACACAATTTATGTAAATAATTTAGCAGTCCATCAGAGTTAAGTGATGTTATACAAGAAAGAGAGGAGGAGAAAGAGAGGGTGAACGATGACTAAAGTGAGATAGTGAGATAGAAAGTGGAAAAAGTGGAAGAAACTATAACAATAGATGATCTGACGAGATTAAAAAACTGAAAGAAAGGTTGAGCGAATGGGGACAAAAGTATCTGATTCACTCATACCTGTACTCTCAGAGGAACAGTGTTTGCCCCAGAGACAGACAGAGGGCTTGTCTATAAAAAAATCCTTCATTGCATCAGAAAATCAAGACAGCTGCAAATGTGACACTGTAACACAGCAGGAGGTTGAAACAGCTTTCATTGCTGCCACTTTGAGAAGAACTTGTCATGCTCTGTAACCTGAAATCCTTATCAACAGTGTTACCTGCTCTCGTGGATGTAGGTCTGAGGAGGAGGGGCGGGCAGCTGGGTCACAGGGCTCTGGTGAGGCATGGGATTGGGCTGGTTAACCAAAGGGTTGGGTTCTGTGACTGCTGGGTTGGGCAGTGAGGCAGCGGTGCTTGGCTGGGTCTTCGGGCTGTGCTGCTGGGCCATGGGGCTCTGTTTCTCAGAGCTAGGGGCTGATGGGGGATTGCTGCTCTCTGGGATTCAAAAAGAAGCACAAAAGCATGGGACAAACGTAACCACAATGTGTACTTTTAAGCTTTATTTAACAAGTAAAAGTCGTTTTTTGATGCTTAAACCTGCATGAAAAATGTTTTTTTTGGCCACTTGGGGGCAGCCATCAACCTGTGAACACAACATTATCACCTTATAAAGTTTATATTGCGAACGTGTTAGCAAACAGTTTTCTTATTTACACATCCAGCAGACATGAAGGAGTCTTTTTCTGTCCACCTGTTAAATCTAAGTCCAATATTTAACTTTCATTTGGGTCAACTCAGCTACCAATATCTGGCTCTGTAGCTGCCAAATGCTCCACTCAGTTCACCAGCTGATCAGTAAATCTGTCTGTCTGCCGTTTGGTGCTGAGCAGGTCAAGTGTATACAGAGATTTTAGAGCTTTTCTTTTCTTTCTTTTTTATAGAGAAAACGGACCTACTGTGGCCAAAAACGACACTAGTAGAGCGGTGACAGTGAACCAAAAGAGTACAGTTGCGGACTGGAGAACTAAACAATGAGCTGAAACTTGCTATAAAGCCCCATAAAGCCAAGGGGAGCTGCAGATTGGGTGATAATTCTCTGTACGTTCATCAAAATGCAAATCGCACTACCCATATTCACAATACAAACAAAATGGAAACTCACTCTGCTACTACTAATAGTCAAAACCTCCCTAGAGTACCTTTAATGTATCTCTAAATAAGAAGGTTTTAAATGTTCATGAAGGTGAAGGCATAACACTGAAACATAGGTAAAAGGTCTTAGAAATAAAGCTAGTCTCACTTGCTTTAGTTATTTTAAGCCAGTTATCTGTTCTAGGTGGTCAAAGAGACGTCAGCATGCAGCATACAAGAATCACTAAGAAACTGACATGACACCCATTTCTTAGTAACATAGTCATTGTATATTCTGTATTAATGTAACCACAGTAATAGACAGCAGCTCTGTTCAAGCATTTGCATGCAAAAGTGTTGATTCAGTGAAGAGAACATGCAGACCAGAGGAAAACACCACTCATGAATGTGACAAGTGACAGTTAATCTAGAAAGAATCACATTTTGCAAAACTCATATTACAACTTTGATTTAATGAAGCAAAATCAATTACTGTCACAAATCATTGTCTCGCATAGTATTACAGTTTTAAGTTCACATCTATCATGGCCATGTGCCGGGTGCGTGTCCACGTGTTCTCTTACCCTCCTGCGGTATAATCTTCAGGGTGACGCTGAGGCCCGCATCCTTGATCAGCTTAACGATGTCGGCGTGCGGCATGTTGACGATGGACTGGCTGTTCACTGCCAGTATCCTGTCTCCCACCTTCAGCTTCCCGCAGCGGTCGGCCGGGCTGCCCTCGATGATGCGGCCAATCTTATGCGGCACAGCTTTTGGAGGATTCACACACACACACACACACACACACACACACACACACACACACACACACACACACACACACACACACACACACACACACACACACACACACACACACACACACACACACACACACACACACACACACACACACACACACACACACCACGCTGCAGGTAAAGACGCGCTCAGCAGCAGGTTGGAGGATTACGCCGGTCTGTGCTCACACACCACTCACTGACTTACTGACTGAATATGTCTCTGTCTCTTTCACTTTGCTATTCACCCCAGGCTTACGTAAGGCATCCACATTTATTTATTTTTCTTCATGTGTGTGGGCGATGCACTGATGCTGACGGTGGGAATCTAGAGATGTGTGTAACTGACGTGCCGTGGGAGGGCATGCATAATTGAGGAGACGGAATGAGAGGTGCTACACATTTTATTGAGCCATGACCTCTTCTTATACTTAAGTTTGCCACATATCTTGACACTATATTGAGTTTACCTGGTAGTTTATATGTGTCTGAGAGCTTTCATGCGCGGTGTTATACTTGAAGCGCTTGTTATGCAGAGTAGAGGATGAGTGATGATGCATAAGCATCTATTTAACGCCATAAAATACCACCAAAACAATCACTGGACCTACTGCTGGTGGCGGCCGCCTCGGGCCTGTTGAGCGAGCTGATGATGACGAAGCCGAAGCCTTCGCTCTCCTTTCGATTGATGATGACATCACTGGGTTGTGTGTTGGGGGTCGACGTTCTGTCCGAAGCGGCAGTTGGGTTGCCCATGTTGGCGTTGGGTGCCTGGGTAGTGCTGGTGCTGTTGCCATAGGTGAAGTCACTGCGTGGGGAGCTGTGTTGCGTGGAGACAGAGCCCGGGCTACGGCCGTTCTCTGGAAAGGACTCACCTGCAGAGGGAGGTAGAGAGCTGAGCGGGCATAAACGCAAAGACAGTAGTGGAAGAAGTATTCAGAAATATAGTTCTAATCATGTGTCACTGGGTTAATCTTTCAGTCATATGCAAAATATAGGATTTTATTAAATCTCAAAATCCCTCTTTTCTCTTCATATAACATGTTCAATGACTTATGTTTGAACTCAGGGCGTCTACAAAAATGTATCCAATCAAATGTGATTTTGAGCGATTAGCTAACCAGCCGCGTGTCATGCGGGATGTTTTTTCTTCAAGTAGAGTCAAGGGCGGTGTCCTAAGATAATATTAATAACTCTGGGGAGGGTAAAACATAAAGTTCAGTCCCCCTCCACACCCCAACAATTTCTGTACAATCTCTTAATTTTATTATCAATACAACAACAACAACAACTACAAAATACTGTTACAGGTTATTCAATCAAAATCCAACTTAAGTAAAAGTACAGCAGTGTTATTAACAAAAAGTTATGCATGTGCGTGAGTTATTATTATAAATTTCATAGTACTGTTGTAGCTGGTTTTAACAACTTTATATAGCGATAGGTAGTTTAGTCCAGTGGTTCCCAACCTAGGGGTCAGGGCTCCTCCAGAGGGTCACAACATAAATTGGAGGGGTCATGAGACGGTTAAAGTTCTATGCTGTTTTCATATTTTTGACTTTTCTCTGATATTTCTGTTCTTTTAATATTGCATAGTTTCACCTCTTTGGGTCTTGAACAGTTATTTGAATGAAACGGCTTTAATCTTTAACAATGTGTTGTATTTTGACAAGATCATCATTATATGTTTTTAATTTGCAAAATTGTCACTATAGCAGCATTTTTAGGAGATCAAAAGGAGCCTGTCAATCAGTATACCTTCTAATTTATAAATTAAGAATCTGTGCTGTAAAAATGTTATACATAATTGCTTTGGAAGAATCTAAGGATAATTTTGCAGGTGCAAAAACAATCAATTTTACAGCTGGAGCTCAATCTCATCCCTGTGAAGAAACAAGAAGCAGACAGCAATACAAAACAGAAAAGCAAAAGCAAAAGCAAAAGCAACTGTCACAATGTGGTAAAACACATCATTAAAATGCAGCATGGTATCAATCCAGCCAGAGTGAAAACAGCTTCTCGCACCTCTAGCTTTTTTGTGTGTACGCATTTCTGGTGTACTGAGCGATCAAACCCTGTGTTGTTGTTTTGATAGCTCACTGAAAAGCAGCGCTGTGGTTTTCTGTAGTTAAACAGTTAAGAATTTAACTTAACTTCTCACAGCTCACTGATACCAAGATACAGGGAGATTTGTCACCATAAAAAGCTACATAACCACATGTAGTATTTCCTTACACCAACAAGTGCACAAATAGTTATTTTATGAGGAGAAAAAATGGCCTAAAAAAAAAGAGGAATGAATTGGGTAAAATGTGGGGCGATAGGTGCAGGCGGAAGTATGGGCTCGGAGCGGAGAGCAGAGTCTGACACTGCAAAGTGCCAGTGGGAGTCAGACAATTAGGATGGAAGTAAGGGCCGCAGAAGAGGCCAGGCATGAGTCAGACAGTAGTCTTTGGTGAAATTGACAGAGAGGGCGGAACAGAGTAGGAAGAAGTGGATTGGTGAGAAGAGTGTGTGTGTATTTGTGTGGAGGAAGTGATAATGAGAACAGGGGAGGCCGGAGTTCACAGGAGTAAGTGCCACCCCAGTCTCCAGGCTGAAATGCAAAGAAACTTGAATGAGGACCAGAGAGCAACGGTGTGTGTAAGAACAAGAGTGTGCTAATGTGTTTTTTGGGGGAGGCTTCAGTGTCATTACTCAGGGATTAGTGCTTCCTTTTTCGGACTGATTAAATGCTGTTTCCTAAATCATTACAGGACAAGAATGGTAGTGGTGAACAGAGAAGGAGAGAGGCAAAAGAGGAACAAAGAGAATGAGGAATTTAACAAAATAGAAGATGGAGATGTGAATAGAAAACTAGCGAGATAAATTTACTTCACAAACCAGCATCCTAAAGCTGTTCTTTGCAGGATTAACTGTGTCCTTTAAATGTCCACCAAAAATGGGATATGTTGACAATAAGAACAATAAATATAAGCTATGATTCACTATGGGCTGCAACTTAAAAATCCAACCAATAAAGTCATCTAAAGGTTTTTAATAATCTAGCCTTCCTTTACGTCTTAGCAAATCTAAGTGCCTTTCTCTCCATAGCTACCAGCTCATCCGGCGCCAGATGTCAGGCTACTGTATTTTACAAGGACACCGTTGCTGAAACCGGGGCTACGCGCCGCCCAAGACGATTGTAATTGGTTAAAAGAAATACAAACAAACTAGAGCGTTTTTTTTCTCCTACACCATTATGTTAACTCGTGCAGCCAGACCATACTCCATGGTTGTGGTCTGGCAATGCAAAATACTTTCCCAATGTTTCTTGTCTAACTGTATTAAATGTCACCAATAAAGGCTAAAAAAGATTCAATAAAAACCTAAATAAGAAAAATGATTGATCAGTCATTGTATTTTTCCGGCAGCACATTCATATTTCAAAAGGAATTCCATCACATTACTGAAGGAATGGAAGGAACAGGCAGCTGAACTGCAAGTATGTCTTTATTAATAAACTGTTGAATATTTGTTAAATTAAAGGCTTACTTTGCTGATTTGAATCCAGATGATGCAAAATGGGGATCTCGGCGGACCTCCGCTGCTCCGCGGGGAGCTCAAACACCATTCATATGCACACACTGCCCACACTAAGATGACACAGAGCTGGTTTAAAATTGGCAAAGTATCCCTTTAATCTTTCTCTCTATAAAATATCAGAAAATAGTAAAGAATGCCCATTAGCATTCATTGATTATCAAAATTGTTGTGGGACTATCTTTAAATAAAATAGTTAATAACTAATTTTAAAGATTTAGTGCGTAACTTTTTGATATTAATGAATGTCCATTACATTCAAGCTATTGACAAATGAGTAGCTACAAAGCTAATTAAGACTATGAGCTCCACAAAACTCTCTCTGTATTTCTCAGTATGGCTATGTTCAGAAGATTGTGTCTTTGCGCAGAAACTCTAATGACCTCTTCTGAAGAGTCCATGTTTTTTAATCCTCCGTGTCCTCCTTGGCTACTAGCAACTGCGTGGGGGAGGGGTGGGGGCTGTGCGCAATCACGGAAGGCTATCATGTGGACGCACCGACAGAGTTGTCGTCATTACTTAGAATTCGTCACAGGGGCGACAGAAACTACGCACTATAGCTTCAAAGGAAACCTTATTGTAATCACAATGGTGAACAAAACAAAATAAAAAAGCCACATGTCGACTCTATTCATGTTTGCTCACCTGCTGCCTGCACCCTCCTCCTGATGACCATATTCACTTGGCCGTTTCGGGCCGCCCCGTGCATCAAGTCAATGACGTATCTGTGCGGCTTCCCCACAACCGGGATCCCGTCCACAAACAGCAGCTCATCACCAGGCCGCAAGCGCCCATCAAGGTCTGCCGGACTCTTCTCGATGATGGCCCCGATCAAGATCTGTTATTACACGTAAACTGTTATATACAGGAAGTACAGGTCCAAATAAATGGCTTGAGATGCTGGAGTAGAATCTGTGAGTGTCACATGCAGTGGGTGTTAAGGTGGTTGTTATACTGGTACATAAATAGCTCAATTACATGATTGAAATATTGTTTTGTTACTTTGACACACAGCAAAAGACACCAAAGCAGCCAGCACTCTCTCAGGGGTCAAAGGTCAGGGGTTAGGTGTACACAGTGTGTGTGTAGTGGGTTAGATAGGAGAAAATGACAGGGTTCCACGCCCATCGCCATACGAGCCTTCTCACACGTCTCCGGACTCACAGGCTGCCCTGCCTCGTCCCCGCCCAGCACCCGGAAACCGAAGCCGGACTTCTGTCTGCGCAGGTGCACCTCTATGTCCTGATACTCTGCTCCTGAAGCAACACGACCACAGACATCACGAAAAATCTTTTACGTTATATTTTTTTTCATGAGTGGTTTATTTTTTTTTAACAGTGTCTCTGTAGAGATGAGGTTTTTACCTGAGGAGTCCACAGGAAAAACTGCCCTTGTTTGGCCAGGTTCTAGAAAAAAAAAAGATGCAGGAAGAAACCATGAACAACAACAAATGCAGTCCATACACAGACACCCACAAAGGCACACATACACAGACAGCACAACGGCAAACGCACATTCTCCCACAAAGGCTAGAAGAAGGCAGAAAGACCCTGCTTCAGCATTAATGTCAGCGCAGAATTTCAGCATCATCCATAAAAGTCAGGAAGTGCTTACAGTGTGTAATATACCCGTTAAATTATTTACGGTGTGAGGTGGGATGCAAGCACTGATCTGCAATCAAGGACTTCTCACAACACTATGATCTGCAAAGTAGCGAAACGAAATCAACCGCAGACAAGTGGTTGCAAATAAAAAATTGATTCCAATTGTAACTGTTTTAATCACACTGAGCGCTCTGCTGGGACTCAGCAAGAAGAAGGGAGAAAGAAAATCACCACTACAGACAAGAGGAGTGACATATCTGTTTCCACAGAAACCACATAGAGTGCTTCTTATTGCAATTTAGCTGGTTTTGCTGGTAAACACAGGTGAGTAACCATGCAAATATTTTAAACCATGCTTTTTGCAGTCAGAAATCTCGTCAAAGTGATTTGCAGATAAATATATTTTTTTTAATAGGCAAAAAAAAAACTATATTGATAAAATGATCACACCTCAAGGTCTTTTTAATAGAGGTTCTGAACTTTTGATCATATCTAATTTTAATCATCAGATGTAGTTTGCTCAATTGTCAAGATTTGTAGATTGTTCAATTGTCCATTTTTCTCTGCGTGCACAGTCTCGTCCTTCTGAATGTAGGACACGTGTGAAGCACAGCTTGCATACAAATGAAAAAAACTCCTGTGTCACTTTTCGTTTCTATATTAATTTATGACATTTTGGTCTAATCAAACTACCGTATATCAGAAAAAAAAGGTTAGACATTACAGCTGTTTATACAGTTTTTAGTTCAATTATTAACAATTTAAGCCAACAGTCAAATTACACACCTTAAGAAAAGACAACCATCCAGGTTAATTAGGTAAAGACAGCATTTTGTTCTTAAAAACATCACACTATTGCCACCATAATCAATTCTACAATTTTTGATAAAAATGGATATAAATTGTAAGATGTGTGTATTTTCTCAAAGTGTTTCATTGACCAATTTGTGTGGTGGTCCTCTAATTGGATAATTAGATAATTCTATCTGCTGTTGAAGATGGAAAGGTCCAGAACAGCTACTAAATGGACTTTAAGATGAGACTGGTTTGTAAACAGCTATTTCCAAGGAAACCCAAGGCCAAAAAATTCCACTATTTCTTAAAAACATCCGCGCAGAAATCTATGGAGACCCTAATGAAGTGCTTGTTTCAACAGCTGCATTAACCAGGGTTGATACTTTATGAAAATACTGACTTGATACTCCTGCCAGCTCTCTCAATGCATCTTTCTCTGCATCATGAGGGAACATTTAAAGGGTTAGTTCACCCAAACAAAAAACAAAAATTTCTTTCTCACTTACCTCTTGTAGTATCTAGCCATGCAGATAGTTTGAATCTGTCACTGAAAAATCTGCCACCCACAATAGCCACATCTGTTTCCAAAATCAATGTCCTGTTATTCTGGATAATCCACAGATAACACTGTAAACCGTTTTAATAGGGACTATTTCGCCAGTAGAAAGTAGTTTCCACTAAAAAAATCCAAAACTAACAGGCAGTTTTTTTTTTGTAGTTTGTGCAACCTGACCCTTTAAGCAAATATATTTAGATAAATGCTGACAATCTATTAAGGCTCCCAGAAAATTAAAATGAACCAACATTAGCAGAGTTTGCTCACAGTGCTCCACCATGAGGCCAGTAGCCTGGGCTTGTGATGCTGCCAAAAAGGTCACACCCACACCAGGGAGAGCAGAAAATGGAGCATTAAATAAAAATCTGTCTATTCCCTGCTGAGCCTCACCACAATCAACCCCTGACCTTTATTGGAAGGAAGACAACAGTAAATGTTACACTGTTAATCACTGTATCCACGGCCGAAGAGGAGGGTGAGACGATGATTGATACAGGAGACTTTCTGAAAGCCACATCCATGTCAGCCATGGCCACCTCAACAACAAAAAATAAGAAACCTCCAAGAGAGTCCCACTCATGCTAACACACCATACACACAAAACAAGACAACATTCATATTTTTTTAAATATTTATGGCTGCTATTAACGTCTGAACGGCACCAGACTTGAGATACATACACAGGGCAGGAGCTACCATTGAGCACACTAAGGTCATGTCATCAAAATGTATGTGTCCCTGTGTTAATAAGGTTTTATTAAAAAAAATGTCTACTATTATTTAAATTAAAAGCTGACATATGATGGTTATTTAATAAGATAATTCCAGTAATTCTAGACTCAAATTTGACTCCTTCTAGGCAGGCCATTGAAGACACTGAAGTCATATCCTCACAATTTCTCTGGGAATTTGGGGGTTTTGGCAATCTGTGAGGAGGTTATACTACACATAAAAACTCAAACATGGTTTGGTATTTTAATGACAATATTAGTAGACTCATTATATTTGAATTTGACAACTTTTAGGCTAATAAATAAAAGATTCACCAGGACTTATTCCAGGCAATGTGGAGAAGGCTTTGATTCTGCATTATAGCATTTAGACCTTCATGTTGGAAATCACAATTTAATGAATTAAAATAACTTAAATAAAGATCTGCATTTAAAATATTTTCCGACAGGGGTGCGTTGTGGTGACTTGGACTCAGGACCTCAGTATTTCCGAAATCCTCGCTACAGCTCTGCTTACACATAGACCCATAAAAAAGCAAATATACTATTTTCTACTGCCAAAAGGTCCAACAGGGCATTAGATTTTCTTTTATGATGCATCCTGATGATATCATAACAAGAAGAAATGACTTTTTCCACATTTTACAAGTCAGAGGATGGCAATATTGCCGGCACTAAAGCACGTCATAAAAAAATCAGCTACTGCGTGGACTGTGTATTCATGAACACATCTCCGTTTACGATGTGACCTAGCCTGATGTCAATGTCTGGATGTAAAAATCCTTCCAGTCAGTAAAAAGACTGTTGACTGAAGGCAGGTTTTGTTTGTGTTTGTGTGTGTATTGGCCTGTGTGCGCATTTACAGTAACAAGAGAAGATCAAATGGCATAATATGAAGAATTAGTATCTGCAGATGCTAATAGGCGAAACATCTGATGATTGTGTAAAGCTGAGGTATTTGGGCTGAACATTCCGCAACAGATCTTTAAGTTTGACTGAAAAAGGCCAGCTCATTTGAACACGCTTTTCAAGTTTCCTGTAAAGCTTCCAAAGTGAACCACAACAAAGAATCTGTGACTCAATGTGTGTGTGTGTTTGTGAGAAAAAGAGTGATGAATCTTCAGTACTCCACCTTCCAATGCGGAGTCCATCTTTCTTCAGTGCTAGAGAGAAGTGTTTGTCACAATGCTACTCTGGTACTTACGCCTACTCTCATAGATAGCCCTGGACTTCTCATAAAGGTCATAAGGGTCTGGTTTAGCCAGGGCCAAGGCCTCGGAGGCTGAGTCTGGGACAGAGGCCCTGTGGAGATGGTGTGTTGGGAAGGGGGCGTTGTGGGGAATAACAGGGGCTGACAGGCTGGTCTGAGCAGGGCTGCCCTGGCCCTGCTGGGACTCCCACTGCTCCAGCACCTGTAAAGCACAGTGGCATGACGGGTCAATATTTCACTACCACCTTTCCCACTCCTGACACTCGATTTTTAGCCTGGTAACCATGATAACAACACTAAAAACTGAACAGAGTTTGCTTTATTGACTTTTGACGGTTCGCTAATCCCCAGTTACTGTAACTACTCCTGTCAAAGCTTTAGTTCTCGCACAGCACACATGCAGTTCACGATGATAATAGTGGCAAATGTATCACTCAAAATTTGCAGTAATATTTTAAACTTTGGGTCTTCCATTACAGAGGTAGACAAAAGCAGGCTTTTCATTTTTGGCTGAAATGACGACTATTCCTAGTTTTATCAGCTGCAGCTAGCTCCATAAGCTTATTTTATCGCTAAAATTGATGTTTGAATTGAATGTTTCCAGTGGTTTAGTTTAAAAATTAAAAACCTGTAAAATGACCTAAAATATGCACATGAGGCTAATAATTGAGGCTAAAGGTTGCGAAAAAAAAAAAAAAAAAAACACCATTCTCACCAGCTGATGATCCATAAAAGATGGCAATAAAGACACAGCACTGCTCTTGTATGAAGCTAGTTAGCCCTAGTATTAAAATACAGTATTGTTAATAAAAATGTGATTCAAATAATATAAATTTTAACATAATCCTTGGATGATTTGGATGTTCATTATAGAAAAAAAAATTATAGTAATAGTAGATTTATGATATAATGTTTGTATTTTTAAACAGCACAAATAATTTTTACTAGAAAAAAGGACTTGAGGATGAGTAAATGCAGGGGTTGGCAAACGTGATGCTATCTTATACAAGCTTGGCTGTAGTTGGCCGAGTTTCAACTCCCCCAAACCGAATAAAGAGCAGGACAGAGCCGCTAACGTTAACCCAAACTCTGATATACTAAAAAGATATTTTTTTTAACGTAACCTGTAGCCCCACATACTGCTAGTATTGTGATATAGTTAGCTAATTGATTGGGAGAATGCAGAGAAATCCAAAGCTTAGCTTAGGTACGGTTGCAAAGTTATGATTGGACAATTGCCTGTTAGGGGGAGGGGTTTGGCGAATGATCAATTCATGCTAGAAAGAGTGGAAGCCACACAGTTAGTGAGGTTAGTAGTTAAAACAAGCAAAACAATTCCAGCCTCTATATGCCATATACATCTCAGTGTATATCAGTGATGTGGATAATAAGAGGATAATATATAGTCGCACAGATAAATATGGCCTTATTTTAGATAGGTGACAGCAAAAAGAAAATCATTTTCAAATTATCCTATTGGTCAGTGCATTGGCTACTCTTTTTTATTTTATTTAATAAAGTATTACTTTGTAAATTATACCCAATGTACATGCTACATCCCAGAACACATTTTCAAATGTCAAGTGTTTAAGGTGACACCAGCAGCTTTGACAACGCCAGTCAATCAGAGTGTCAGCCTTGATGTGTCAGATAAGTCAGGCCGCTTAAGTCACAGCATGGCACTAAGCAGATAGCCAGTATGACATGTTGACATGTCAGACAGTGTGAGAGACGGAACCGGGAGGGAGCGACAAGCCTTTTTTGAAACTGAGATGGCGAGACTGGCTGCATATGGCACGCTTTAATATGGAGAATTACAGGGCATCTGGTTCAAGATGCACAGAGAATAAATATTAGCTGCATAAAAGCTCCGGGACAGAATCTAAAGATCTTTCCATTCTTTGAGGTTTCATTTGCGTCTGCTATTGATGTGAAGCACGTATGCGCGGCGCAGGCTGCTGAGACTGGGGACCTTGTTAAGGCTGAGATTAGACTACTGCATCCTGATCTCTCTTTCACTTTCTCTCCGTTTGATTAGGACTGTTGAAGCAAACACACTCTGGCTAATAATCTAGCTGGTCAGATGAATAGAGGACACTGCAGGCAGGTCTTTACAAGACAACATTATGGAATAAACTGCACATGCTCCAGCATTGAGTATCTGTTACGTACAGTATTGGATTTGACAGACAAATGTTGATAAGCTCATTTGCAAACGAAACTCTCAGGAGCTGCAGGCTGAGCTCAACTGTAGGTCGATATGACAATTAGGCGATTCCCTGTTCTTCCCTTATTAGTCAAATTCCTCCATATTCCATACTCATAGCTGCAGAAGTCTTCTTGTTACAAATGATACCCAATTAAACTGAGACTGAACTGTGGTGTGCGGGGGTTTAGCAGCTGGGGGTGAGGGGCAGGGCGGGGTGGGGCAGCCAACAAATGAACACTGGGGGGGTAAAAGAGAGAGAGAGAGAGAGAGAGAGAGAGAGAGAGAGAGAGAGAGAGAGAGAGAGATGTGAACAGACAAGGCTCTGCATGTCATCTGATGCTTTGCGCCTTTTACTCAGAGCTCAGAATTACTATTATTCTCAGGGAAATGGAGGTGACTGATTAAATCGAGAGGGAGCAGAAATGATGAACAATGAGTAGAATTTCAGGGGACAAGTGCTACACAATGGGGGTTTCCTGTGTTGTTAGTTGTGATCTGGAATGAGGACAACATGAGCTGGGGTCAGCGGCTGGTCAGAGCAGCGCTGGGAGGAAGTCCAGGCATGAAATGGATTACACACATAGTCGCACAAAGAGAAACAAAGAAAGATGGGTAGAAACAACTCGTTTGCAGGCGTGTGAGTGTGACAAATGCACATAAAGACAAAGTGAATCTGATCAAAGAGGATGTTTGGTGGATTGTGTTTTTAGTGTGCCTAGGGACAGCATATGATACTATAGTAACTATAATAAGAGTATTTATGGTGGCGGAGGAAGCCGAAGAGGCTGAATGCGAGTTTGGAGAGATACCACATGAGGGCTTTTGCTTAATGTGACAAAGGAAAATAAAGGCACGGTAAAAGATAAATGACCAGAGAGCAAGCGTAGGGTAGTATGAAAGAGCAAAAAAGCCTTTAAAAAATCTGAAAGATTGCAAAAATAAATGAGGGATGAATGCATATGGGCCATGCCAAAAAAGTTAGAACAGAGGCTTAGAAGCACTATAGTAGTAGCATAATTCAAATGCCCGTAGTGTGGATAACCCTGATGGCACGGTGTCAGTTTATGAATTAACTTTGACTTGCAGGATCAAGAGACGAGTGATGTTATGAGCCACTTGACTTATGCAAATATCAAGGGCTAGCTGTTGTAAAAGCCAAGGACATATAGTGAATTATCAGTAGAATTAGTACGTCGAGGGAGGATTGAAAAGTAATTTCTAGATCTTTCAGATGTGTAAAATAAAAGATTAAAGTCATTCTGATTAGCACATACAGTATGCACACTGCAGCCATTGGTACTAAAGTGAAGATCTACTGTATATTAATGATTCAAAAGCAGAAATGGGGACAGTCTGAGTTTTGGAGGCTGGTGCATGTTACCTGCTTAGGGGTCTTCCAGGGTGAATAGTGACCTGCAATGTTGAGAGAACAAAGAAATGCTTTAGACTGAAAAAGATGGTGGAAACAGATCATGAGATGTGTGGTTTAATTTCAGCTGTGAGAGCCAATTCCAGGGGGTTTATGAGGATAATAAAATGAATTAAAAAAAACCATTATCAACAGAATTACAGAAAAACCAAATAGAAATGAGAATGTGACATGAAAACAGTGTTTGTGAATGGTAGAAAGGACAAAGAAAAGCACAATTGACTCAAACGTAATAAAAGCACAAAGCAGAAGAGGGCATGTAAATATCTTATGAGGCACCAACGTATTGTGAAGACAGAGAGATTAAGACTGTAGGAAAGTCACAGCTGAGAAGCATGCTCTAACACAGTACGAGATGTCTTGATATTGAAATAATTGACGTGGTTAAACATGAAAGACAGTGATCAATAGGTGGCATAAATGATAGGAACTAATCATTTTAAAGGCAGCGATGAATTCATCTTTTCCTGTATGGTTTAGATTTTTCTTTAACAAGTGCAATTTTGTGTTCTGTTTTGGGATTTTAGGTGATCTTACATTTTCTGCATTGAGAAACATGTTTTTTTTTTCTATCAAAGAAAAAAGCACAAAAGTAAATATTATAATAAACCAAAATGATTGATTGGCCACTTGGGGGTCACCGATTTATCCTATAATTGTCAGACTTAAGATGGACAAAATAAAACACATTGATCTTCCTTGTTAAAACCTGGCACTTACTGTTCATTACCATACAACTTGGCCAGCAACAGCTCATATAGAGATGTGGGTGTGTTATGCTATTAGGGGCTAATGTAGCCTCAAACCGCTAGCCCTGAGCAGAGATGAAGAGTGGGCTACAGAGGTCTGGTAACCACTTCTTTTTAACTCCACACCTCTAGATTTCTTTTCATTTTCAAACTTGTAGTCCTCAGCCTGAAACGACGCAGACTCGATTGACATCACTTTAGGCTTTTTACAACTTTTTTCAAATATGCAGTAGTACTCCCCAACACCTGTACACAGACTTTAAAGTGTAAAATAGGCGCAGTTATGTGGTAACTTCCATCTACTGTATATTAGCTAAAATTCCATTAAACATCAGCTCCCATTAGGATCATTGTTACCAAAGGAGGCATTTGATCAACGATCTGTCAGGAGCCTAAGCACTGACAATGAAAAGGCAGTCGGATTTGAGAATGCTTTCACTTAATTAGGTTCAGGATGTCTGTACCTCACAATAAAGTGGTTTCAGTTTGTAATACAGTGCAGCAAGGTAAAGGGCACACATTTTCCTTTGACTTTCCCATTCATCTGGCTTTGACCTTTAAAAAGGTACGCCACATTTTCACTGTTTACAACATTGTTCAAGCACAACAACCACAAATCTATCTTGGACGATGAAAGAAAACAATCAGTAGCAGCTGGCATCGATACGTGATCCATGCTCGCACACACACAAAGTAATAAAACATATGCTCCAGCAATGTTTCTATAGTTAAATTCACAGGAGCATGTAGGTGCACACTCCATCTCCCTGATTCAATTTCTCTTCTTCCTGTCTTTCAAGTGCTGCCACGGTCTTCCCTCTGGGATGCTACAAGCGTATGCAAATGGGGGGATCGAATTATGGGGTGACTGCTTGAATTATGCGCCAGCCTTCCCAGTGTTGGCCTGGCAAGACTCCAATCGCACAGTAAAAACATTCGTCTCACTGAGCCGCCAGCGGAATGGTGACAACATGGAAATTAACAAAAGCGACACAAAGAAATGCAGCAATGTTTTTTTCAGACTGTCAGCTTCTCTCTGTCACAATAAGCCAAATAAGATTTATATTTATATACAACAGCTTATTTAAAACTCAAAGCATATTTTGAAAAGTATGATATCAGCAAAGGACAGAGAGGAGTTTCGCTTTTCTTCCTAAACACGGTCAATCAATTAAAGGCTTTCTGTCCAGAATACCTACGTCAGAATATCTAAGTCAGTGTGAAGGACACAGTGAGCAAAAGAGGCAACAACAGAGCAGTTCTCAGTGTGGGAGACAGAACCTGAGCTGAGCTGGACAGACAGAAAGAAGGGGCACTACCAGGCATCACTGACCGAGGTGATCCTCGGGGTAGAGTCGCTGTTAACTCAGGCGTACCAGACATTTAGTTGGACATGGGTGTCAGAGTGCCCCACGGCCAAAAGTTGAGAAGGGACAAAAGACACAAAGAGAGACTGAGAGAGGGGGAGAGTAAAAGGAGCTGTCCATGGTGCTGAAAGCCCTTAGACTGAAGGCTAATCAGACCTGGCAGCTAGGGTGCAGAAAGCTACATGAACCCTGTGGTGTCAAACTTGCACCTAGCTTTTAAGCTAACCGGTGTTGCGTCCTTCTGTACAGTAACTTCACTCTTTAGTGACGCAAAACCAGTATAACACCAGTTATGAGGGCATACTATCTTGCTTATTCAAGGTCCAAAATGAGAAGGGAAAAGTCCCTAAACCTACACAGTGTGTGATGGTGCACACTTATGCCCCCCGCCCCCCCACACACCTCACCTCAGCCCCGGCAGGTAGTGATAATTGGAATTTGATTGAGGTTGTGCTTTGTTTTGAATTTCTGCCCAAAACTCCAATCTAAGAGCTCTGAACTGGGAAGTGTTTCCACTTGGGAAGCTTGTCTGCTCCAAGGGTGCCGAAAAAACAAAATTGCCAAAGGTGCACGCACGCACGCACGCACGCACACACACACACACACACACACACACACACACACACACACACACACACACACACACATACACATACACACACACACACACACACACACACACACACACACACACACACACACACACACACACACACACACAACAAGGCTACATTTGTTCACCCATAAGAAAACACAATCTCCTTAATTTCAATGAGAGGCTAGCCCTTGAATTATTCAAATATGATGACACTAGAATTGATGGCAGCGTGTGTGAATCTTTCAGCCCTTTATTAATATGTATCTCCATTACATGAGAGAGGCCGGCAGCTTCACATAACATCAACAGCAGAAAACCGATTCTATCCACCTCTATTCAAATGCCCGTTCCATGTTCGCTCGATGTTCTATAAAACCGGCCTCATTGTAGCGGTGTGCAGAACTAATTGTTTGCAAGGTACATGGTTGAATATGCATGATATTCAAGCTCAAAACAGCACAAATAGTTCCATTATGCTCATGCAATCACTGGGCAATCACTCCATCCCATTAAAACTTAAATAGAAGCGCTTGATTTGTTTAAGCAAGGTTAGTGATTATACTCCACCCACACACAGGGAGGAAAAGAGGAGCCTAACTTTTGCTTCCATGATCTAATTTTAATGGCAGTAAGGCTAAACACCATTAGCTTTGTTTTCTATTTCTGCTATGATCTAATCTTAGCATCTCGTCCATCATGCACAAGGACCTGGGCTGTCTTCCCGGGCCGACCGGACGGGATATCGATCCCTGGTGGTCAGCAGCTCCTCCAGATTTTGTGGGGACAGAGCTGTAAGTGTGAACATGGTTGACAGTCTGTGTTCTACTGGCAGAGAGCTGAAATTATCACTCTCTTGCTGTCTTCTTCCTTTCTCTTTCTCTCTTTTGTTTCCAACTATTCTATCTTGCACACACACATCCAATGAATCACTGTCTAGTTACACCGTGATTCCCTGGGAGGCTGGTGGAGGCTCAGTGAATCAAACCCTCCTCCTTTTCTTTCTTTACAAAGCAGACCTTCACCAGAGGTCTGCATGCTTCTTAGATCGGCTTCTGGTCATCTGTGTGCACACGACCAATCCGAGGTGAAAGGTGAAACCAGGCAGCTGACTCATAATGTACAATTTACCCATGATAGTACTAGAAAGGGGAATTTATGTAAGTGTGCGGGGGCTTGTGTGCAGAAGGCTACCTTGGGATGTGTGCGAATAAGACGAGGAAAAATGTGTGCCTGGCTGTCGTGTAGGTGTGCGTACACAACCTGTGTGAATCAAACCATGTGGCTCAGCATTTGTGTGAGTGCGTGGGTGGGCTGCAGTGAGGGAGAATGTGGCCTGTTAGAGGAAATCTAAATGGGGGAGCGTACATGTGAACGAGCTGAAAGTCTCAGCAGCTAATTACTGCCCTGTGTCTCTGCTGGTGTGGCAACGAGATAGAGCCTGTTAATGATCTAGATAGCCACTAATGAGGCTGTCTGCCATGCACTCACACACAAATACACACACGCACATATGCTGGCACAAACACATACACACAGGCGCAATAATTACTGGTGATGAGAGACAGAGTGCCCATTTGTTGGGCAAAAACGGCTCAGGAGACAAACTAAAATTTAAAGGATGGCTAAATACCATAACTGTATTACGAGTGGGGGGTTTTCAAGGTGATGAGGCTTAATTGACTGGATTGTTTGATCATAAATAGCTCAATGTTTGGACGGTGAATTAGCGGTCAGCTTGGCTCTAATGCCTTGCTTTTGATGGTGAGTTCTTTGGTCATGACACATGCCAGGGGGAACATAAAAACAAAGATTCACATCTTTAGAATGACATCGAAAACATAATCATGTTTATGGCAGTATAGCTGTCTGACTACAGGTTATAGATTTTACTCATAATAAAATGCTGCCCTTAAAGGAATAGTTGGACATTTATACAAATGTTATATAAAACCGAAGTGTAAAATGCGGTTTTGTGTGTCAAAAAAGTCACTTTCCTTCATGATTGTCTCTTTTGTTGATGATTATACCTAAAGTATGTCTCAAAATTATTGTGACAATGATTTATTGATGCTTATGAGCTACATGTATTCTCTGCATTACAGGAATAACTCACTGCTGCTCTCTTTGGCTCTTTACTGTGTCCATGACAACATCAAGCTGAGCAAGAAGTGCATGCTGACTCTCTCTGTGCTTAATTCTCACTCTGTAGTAGTACAACCTTCACCTTATTTTTCTGCTTACTTGTGTGTGTGTGTGTGTGTGTGAGTGTGAGAGAGAGAGAGAGAGAGAGAGAGAGAGAGAGAGAGAGAGAGAGAGAGAGAGAGAGAGAGAGAGAGAGAGAGAGAGACCTGAAATTATTGATGAAGCTCAATTTGTGACCCTTCCTCACCAGCCATTTGTGATCTCTGATGCTGGACATTAGGAGTGTGTCATCGTCTACTTTAATTTATGTGTGTGTGTGTGTGTGTGTGTGTGTGTGTGTGTGTGTGTGTGTGTTCTCCCTGAGTCCAGATGCTAACAGGTGGTAGCTCTGTCCACTGCATAAAGAGTCATTAAAAACAAAATCCGTCATGCAAAAATATGTACACACGCAGACTTTTTAAACTTAGTCAGCACTCAGTGCTAGTTCAATCCTCTGTTTCAGATTGTGTTTTTAGTAAATATGATGAGCTGTGTGCTCGTCTTTGGAGAGTTTGCCAGAGACGGGAGCGTGACAGGTGTTTGGTGACGGAGTCGGTGGCCTCTCTCTGTACTACACTGGTGAGTGTGCACAAGCACTTAACAGCCAGTTCAATTAGATTGTGTGGCCAGTGTCCAATGGTTCAAATGTGCAGCGGGCCAAATTGTGATGTGTGAAGAGCGGGAACATCATTTAGCAGCATGGTGACAGTTTTATTACGATGGGTAATAGCTTGGCTAAACGCTTGAAGCTGGCCTTTCTGAGGAAGTTGGGTGGGAAAATAGAATCAGCTGGGAGTCCTACACAGCTCGCACTTTAATATGCAGTATGTTGCTAAAAATTGTTGTGTTTGTGTTTATGTGGGCATAATCAATGCATGACAAGGAACAAACATGACAATGTATCCAAAATCTAGGGAAGTAAATAAATCACAAAGATCAAGTAGCTCAAAGTATTACTTTAAAACAAAAAGTCAAAACTTTGCTGAAATAAATCAACCTTCAGGGGAAACAAACACATTATTATTATTATTATTATTATTATTATTATTATTATTATTATTATTATTATTATTATTATTATTATTATTATTATTATATCTCCTTGCAATCCCTCATCATAAATTGCATGTCAATTACTTGTGCAGTTCAACTGAAGATGGATTTTACCTTCTCAGATTTTTTTAGAGGCTCAAAGAGGTAAAAAGAAAATAGAAAAAAAGTCTGAATAATTTTTAAACCAGGCAATCGTGTAATAACCCACTGGATTCCTCTTCGACTCCCAAGTTGGAAACCACTGCTCTAATGTCTTTCTGTTAGCATAAATACAGCATCCTAAGCCCTTGCTGTATTACCATTTTAGAGCGTGTGGGAATCAATTAAAGAGTTAAAAGTCAGAGACAATTGAAGAGGTAAAAGTCAACTAAACTAACATCACAATACTTTAAGAAAAGTAACAGACCATTAGCTTTGCCACATGAGAAATCTACATATGTGTGCATCTTCTTAGTCCCAGACTCCTTGTTTATCTCCATCATGAAGAAAATAGTTTAAAGACAAAAATTACAAAGACTTCAGTGTGACCGTTTTCTCCCAGGAGGGTCTGAAGTCTCTGATCTTAATGAGCTTAAAGTCTGACAGTGTTTTCCTGCTTAAATCCACAAAATACTCTCAACAAATCTACAATGTCTAAAACCCCACCCAGCAGGGATATTTGACACCTTTTCTTGTCATTTCTACAGATATGTGCAATACGCAGTCAAGCTACTGTAAGAGCAGACTGGGTGGCACGGACGTTTTTCCCACCTCTAGCACCCACAGCTTGTCAAGTCACAGGACAGATGTGACACCGCACCCTGGCGTATTGTTGTGTAGTGGAGCTAGGCCGTGTACAGATTTGGAATAATGAGATGAAATATAGCATGTAAATAAGGTTGCCATTTTCTCCACGGGCCAACAGGCTGCTTTTTAGATGAGAGCGCTTGTTTTGACCTTCTAAAGCTCTGCCGTGAGTGAGGAACCCTTGACAGATGGCGGGAGCGCTTCACCGCTAGCTTCCAGGCAGATGGGAGACTTTGTGTTTTTATGTTTGTGTGTGGGGAGTGTGGACAGATTGGAGACTTTTGAGATGGTGGCACAAAACTTTTTACCTCTCCCATGCGTGTATGTGTGTTTATGTGTTGGCAGATGATATTTTAGAGGTACTGGCTTAAATTCTTTTATTTTTCTCTCTTTTTTTTGGATAAGAAAATGTCCTCATCACTAGTAGAAGCTTATTTCTACACTCTGTTTCTCCTATCCTGGTTTGTTGGCTGCCTTCTCGCTGACAGGGACATGGGGAGTGTAATAAAGAAATAAATGGCAATAAATCTATTCAAAAGGCGCTGCTGACCTTTGTGGGTGAGTCTCAGTGGTGTCTGTGGCACCAGACAGTTGGCATTATGATTGGGATGTGACATTACACAACACAAAGAGGCAAGATACAGAACTACAAATTGGTTCCCCACAAAAGCAAAAACAGTATTGGTTTCCCAATCCAGTTGTGTTAGCTTCCAGCTCGCACTACGAAGTCCTAAAGTTCATGTGTCATCACTTAGAGGATGCCAAGATAAATCAAGGACAAGTAAACTCAAAGAGGGGAATCATTTAACAACATTTAACAACAAGGTTTCAGAGACCGATCCTATCTGCTTGGTTAATGAAAAGCCACGGTTGCAGTTTTTTTTTTTTTTTAGATTTAATTAAAATCTAACGTTTTAATCTTCAACGTCAGAGCTTTGGCTGAGTCTTAGCTGGCAGATGCACTGCCTCCACAATTCAATAAGAAGGGAAGCTCAGTTTGTAGGCAGATCACAGCTTACACACATCTTATGTTCTGTCTTTTGAGCTGTACACACATTTAAGGAAGACATGACAGTGAATCTTTCTTCTTTTTCTTTCACTGTCAAAGTTATCGCCATTAGAAGTAAACTGTCTGAAGGTTTCAGCCTTCTTGAGGAACCAACACAGACACTTCCCCCCCCCCCCCCCCCCCCCCACACACACACACACACACACACACACACACACACACACACACACACACACACACACACACACACACACACACACACACACACACACACACACACACACACACACACACACAGAGAGCTAACTGTTGATTCTGCAAAGCACAACCCTGTGACACACAAAAGAGCTTGATGGTGTTTTAAGCCCCCAACATCTCCTTCCAGGCAGCGCTGCAACCGTTGACTTCAAGGCACCTAACCCTAACCCTAACCCTACCCTAATCCTAGTGCCTTCCAGGCAGCGCTGCCTGCAAGGAGACGTTGGGGGCTTAAAACACAGATAAACCACAAAAGAGGGCAGTGCATAATTATGACTGTCAGAGGGCCACACATTCTGAAAAACACAGGGTAGAAAGCACTTCAGAGCCATTTGTAGCCACCAGTATTTTGTCGAAAAACTGTGCTACAGTACTTTTGACAAGCTTTAATTTTGGGGCTTTTATCCGCGGCTCACACAAGGTAAAATTTGCCATACATATTGAAACTGGCATGATAAAAACATCTAAAAGTAATTCAGGACTGCAAAAAGCATGCACCATAATGAAAGGGTCAGTGAGCAGAGCAGAGAGGCATAGTCTACTTAAGTAAAGTGAAGGAGGCTGTATTTCTAACCGGGTAAAAAAAAAAAAAAAAAAAAGAGCAATAGGAAAGGCACTTGAGAGGAGCTGTGCATCAGTCAGCCATTGTTAAGCACTGCAGGACTGGGTGATAGGTTTCTGCAGCCTTTGGACTGGACCACACATACAGACACACTTAGCTACAAACGGTAAAAGATGACATCGATGAATACGCAAACAGATATGTTAGGAAGGCAAATATGGAATAGACACGGAGAGATTCAAGAGCTTGTGTTAAATCACCAATCTTCCCAGAATCCCTACCTGCAGTCACTGATCTTACCCGTTCCACCTCTCTGAACCACCAGGCTGGTCTCGGCTCCCACGGCACACTCCTTGAGAAGATCCACCACCTGGGTGTGTGCGAATCCCTGCACGTTTTGCTTATTAATCTCCACGATCAGGTCACCCTCGAATAGACCCGGGCAGCCCAGAGGCTCTAGCACTTGTTTGACTCGCTGGCCTGTAGCGCTGTCAGCGATAGTGAAGCCAAAACCTTCCATGCCCTTCACCATGGTCAGCGTCAGTAGCTCCCCTTGGGTCGCCCCCGACGACGCCATGGAGACGCTGTCAGGAGGTGTGGTGCCGGTGGTGGGAGGAAGCGAGCCGTCCAAGTGGGTGTCACCCGGGTGAGGGGTGAGCAGCTGCTGCTGGGCATTGACCTGGTCCTGACCGGGGTCTGTGACGAAGCGCGCCGTGCGGGAGAGATAGTCCAGGTAGTTGTCGTAGCCCGTCCTGCCGTTCACCATGATGGGCCGCTGCTCCATGATGCCCAGCGGAGAGATGATGGTGGTGTTGTTGTTGGTGTTGGCAGCTTCCTCTGGGTCGTAGGGCAAAGGGTATCCACGGCACAAGACAAGGGTGACGCTTTGGCCAATTGGCACCGACTGGAAGAGTTTGACCACATCGGCGTGGGTGGTGCCCAGGACGCACACATCGTTGATGTAGACAATGACATCCCCTGCAGACAAAAGTATGGCCAGATAGAAACAAAATGCTGTAATGGCTGGAACACGGGAATTAATAGTAGCTACAGAGTCAAACTGCAACTTCCGGTGACTGTTTGACAAGCAGGAAAACTCCATTTAAAATCTGTAGCAATGCAAATTACAAAAAATGCCAGCTCTACAATATAACTTTGCTCAATAGTGTGTTGTGTGATTCATTCCATTTGTCTAGACTTTCAAGACAGGCAGGAAACTAGGGGAGAGAGGGGAAGAAAGAGGGTTCCCAGCCATAGACGGGGATGCTAACGATGTAATATCATTGTTTATTATGTATGTCTGTTTTAAGTAGCCTTCAACGAACCCCATTTCCCACAAACCTAAGACATTCTTGAGGTAGCTAGCTTGACAGATTAAGACAAAAATACATTTGTGAAGGTTCTTGCATGCTCAGGCATGTGTTCCAAATATGCCATTTGTTTTGATTAGTGAAACATGTCTAAATTAACAGGAAAGGAAATTGTATCATCTTGCAAAAGCTTGGAAGTTAAAAATTTCGAAACTGACCTTATAAACTAGGGAGACAGGACAGGGAAGTGCAGATAGTACAGCTAAAAAGTTGGAAAGATGAAAATAGATGACAGAGTTGGAGGATATGATGGATAAGGGAGATATGATGGTGTATAATATGCCCATGTTGTACGAATGCTAACAAATTAATTGCTGTTGAACTTTTTTTCTTTTTTTTTTAAACACAAAGGTTTCAATTCTTAATAGCAACTGCTATTAAGTAATACTGTAGTAAACCCCTGGTCAGAAGAGCCAGTAAAAAAAAAACTTAATGAGAAACTGCATTACGTTACAGATGCTTGTACTAATCCGAAGGTGATGACAGGACTGAGGCTCTCTACAGCTATAGCAGTACTCAATCAGCTGTACAGTAAATCAGCACGGTCCCTCCTTTGGTTTCCCGTACAGCTATAAACACTTTCTACAGATAAACATTACCACAGATAATGTCTTATCTGCCTTTCAAGTGTAAAATAGTGCTGATGACAAGTGGCTAAAATGTTTGCCTTTTATGGGGCAAAGTGCTTTTTTATTTGCTTGCTGCAATATACTGCACTGTAGATAAAACCTAGCTGACAATTAAATGCTCCCACACAAAAGTGCTCCACATCCAGGCTTATCTTTGTCTCAACCAGATTACTAAATATAGTGTTTTGTGCTCCGCTGTGCAGGCACCAAGCAGTTTTTTTTGCATGCAACACTGGGGAAGTGGGAACACAAGGCACAATCCACTGACAAACAGCATTACCGAGGTTGATTATGAAAACAATTATTTTCTAATTGCAGGTATAATTGTTACACTCTTTAAAGAGAGGGCTGGGTGGGAGTATGAGTGTGTGTTGCAGAGAGAGAAAGTGAAAAACAAAGTGCCTCCATGATTAATAAGCAAAGCATGTGCGTTAGTGATTGACCCTTACCTTGCTAACCACCAGCGCCATGCTGTCCAGCTCTCTTAAAACGTGAGCAGCAGACTATAACAGCACTAATGGCTGGGTCAATGACATTTTTTCTGAAACAACATGGCCATGCTGTTGAAATGGAGCAGAGCTACTGACCCCTCTGAGTGACAACAGGAAGTTAAGATATCATTGAAATGTTCTCTCAGTGCAAACTGTGACGCGGACAAATGCTTTCCAAGTTTAAATGCTCCGCCTGTATTGACAGAGCGAGCTCACACCTCGAGGCAACGTGACGTGTGGGACTTTTTAATTAATCCTGGTAAACGCGGACGACATTTGCCTTGAGCACCAGTGTCAGAATCAATAGTTGAGCACACTGGCAGAAAACAAATGACGGTGCCGTGACCTCGATGCGCCCTCGCTGTGTCCATAGATCTCATTCTTTATGACCGGGGAGGAAATGCAGCAAGACGGAGGGTATAAACATGTTTCACAGAAACAGAAAGCTATGAAGCCACATATAGACACATCTTTTACCATGCAAGCTTATACCTAAAAGGGTGAGTTCACACAAATTAGAAAAACAAACATTTTTTTGTTTCACATTTCATGTGCCATGGTTTAGCAAAATATCTGCCTCTGGAACCACCTCAGTAAAATGGAGGTGTATGGAATTTTATACCTGAAATATTTCCTAACAGTGAGGTTTTGCGGATTATCCACCTTAACCGGGACACTGTGTGTTGAAACACGTTGAGACAAATGCAATTTTGTAATTTGGGTAAAATACCCTTAATTAACACATAAGGTACCGAACACACGTGTGCAAAAACACCCTCTCATCCCTCTCTCCATCCATTATAAAACCTCCTGTAGGTCCCTTGTATACTATAAATCATACTATCCTTAACTATAAACACCAAACTCACTGGGACCAAGGCCCATGCTGCTACTACATCCTTGCATATCCTGATCACATATTCATCTCCGGCTAATGGGTGTGTTCAAGAGTCTGTCGACATAACGAGAGGTCTCTGAGGCCCTGCCGAGGCGAGGCCAAGTTAACAGAGCAGTTTAGAGTCTCAGCAGGGTGCAAGCAGTTTGTTAGAGACTGTGGTGTTGTGTGTGTGTGTGTGTGTGTGTGTGTGTCAGGCGAAATAGGGTGCAACATGGCCATGTCATACGTGCAGGTGAGATAAGAATAATGATAAGATTTTCTGAAGACAGAAGGTTGTTAAAACAAAAAACTTTTTCCTCTCCAGCTACCAGTCCACCACCTTACTTTTGGTCTGTATGTGTAACCAGCAACCCTCAAGTTCCCAACCCAACTCCCTACTGACTGAGCTACGGCCACCCAATGTCTTCTACGTGGATCATTAACTCATGCTGAGTTTTGTTTTGTTGTCTGTTGTTTTTGCCTTGTCTTTTAGCGCGGTATAATGTAGCATCAAGTACATATTTAAGAACCTTGTATACAGTTCTCATTTTTAAAATAAGTCCGCTGGAAACATTAGAAAAGCCAGGCAACAACAGGCAACCAACTCATGAAGCTAATGTTAGCTGCATCTGCTAGCAACAGCTCGTCACATTAGCTGAAAAAAGGACCCAAAAAGTGCAAATCTGAATTTGATGTTAGATAAAATTATACTTTTAACTAATTTTAGCAACACCACCAAGCTAAGCTAAATCTTCAGGAATCTACACACAATTTGATTTGAGGACATTTCAACTGTATTTTAGTGGGTGTTATTTATTTATACAGAACGCATTATAAATTATGGCACTTAATCGGTACAAATGCCTCAGTGTCTTATCTTATCACACACTGTAGTATGTGGATACAGTTCAGTGGAATAACCCTCTTTTGCTGATGTGTGAGTGTTACAGCAGTTAGACTCTCCAATTTTAAACATACTGTACCAACAAACGTACTGGATTTTGTACTAAACGCTGCCTCTGGCATCCAAACTAAGCCTCAACACATAAACCTAACGCAGCTCATACCTCTGTACTCCACAGAAACTCAGAAATATCACAGCTAACATACCACATTTCTTTTATGGACAACATTTTTAATACAAAAACACAAAAAATCTTGCCTAGGCAAAACTGCACTGCATGTGGTCTACCAGTCATACATCAGATATTCTAAAACTCTTTTACAATAAGTGCTCTAAGATGTTTTCCCTGGTTGTACAATCACATAGTGGAGACAGCCACGAGGGGTCATAAGGAGAAAGCGGTACAAATTATCTATATGGAATTGGAAATTTCACACCTCCGCAGGCCTGGTTTCTACGTCTGTGTGAGCTCTGAGTTACTGATCGAGCTAGTAGTGCTACTGCAGAAGTAGGACACAAAGTCTGGGGAGGCAAAGTGTGTGTGTGTGTGTGTGTTGGGGGGAGGAGGGGGGGGTGGAGGCTGGATCGTCAGATAGAAATGGAAATGAGCTGAAGGGAGGAAGTGGTGGAGGGGAGAGGAGATGTGGGGTGGCATGGTAGAGATATGAGAGGGATTTGTTAGTTATTTCTGCGGAAAGAATTCATGAAAAAATTAGAGGGGGAATTCTAAAAGAAAGAGAGAGGAGGGGATGAAAAGGCAGACACGCAAAATGTTTTATATGCAGCATTGTCAGGACAAGCTTTATTAGTTATCAGGGAATCTATTTTGGACTACTGCATCGTCACATTTATAAAGAAACAGACATTAATAACCCAATGTTCACAACTACCACGTAATAGAACAATGCAAGGGTTTTGGAGAAGAATAGTAGCTGTGCTACAGATCAAACTCCCTGAGCAGCTTACTTTAGGTATGATAAATGACCACTATGAGCTCTGCATGTGCTCCACCATGTACAGATAGAAGCATCATTGCATGCTGAGAGCACTGACAAACCTGCTAGTTCTATTCCCTTGACCTTTAGTAGAGCTGGTCCGTCTTAGTGTGTGTTAGTGTGTCTTTGTGTGTATGTGCTGCAGTTCCACCCCCATGTGGCCACACCTATGGTGCTCATGAAGTCCGTTTCATGATTAATGGAAGAACAAAACTCCGCAGTTGGTGCACACGCATGCGCACAGACATACACCCACATAAAGAGCAAGTTGCACCTGTAAACATGCACGTATACAATGCATGCATATGCACTTGTAACCATTTCATCTTAAAGTGGAAGCTACATACATCACCATGTGAACGGCAGACTGTGTTCATATTTGAGTGTTTGTTTAATTCAAACTCTTTGTAGGCTGTAGTGCATTAAAAAAGGTAAATGTGGAAAAATTCAGGGCTTGAAAACTTGTGCTTAACCCCGTTTCTTTGAATGTATGCTGCTAAGTGGACCAGATGCTGCAAGAATCAAGCTTCTAAGAGAAGCCACATATACTTGTTATGCAGACATTTGTACTATATTAAATGTATGATCCTGTACTGTACAAATATATGCCATGTTTCAAGAGGAATGTCAACGTTTTAAATGAGCAAGGATAAGTCTCTTTCCTTTCTTTTGTGCCTTTTAGATTGTAGTTTATTGAGCTACATGTGAAGGTTGTTTATTGACTGGGTGTGCTCTCATGTGGCTATTTGTTTAGTATTTTACGCTGTCATATCTCAAGAGAGTTCATGGTTAAATTAAGGTAAAGAAATGTTTTTTTGTTTGTGAGCGTGTTGTTTGTGTTTTAGGCCATGCAGGAAGCTTACCTGTGGCCATCTTTCCATCAGCTGCGGCAGGCCCATCGGGGATAACACTCTTGACCTGGAGGAATTCGTCAGGCTCGTCGCCTCCGATAATAGTGAAGCCGAAGCCCATGTTGCTCTTTTGGAGTGATGTGGACAAGAAACTGCCTTTCAACTGAGTGGGGTCCCGCGTGAACAGCGGCTTCTCTATAAAGGACACATAAACAAACAAATTAACCAAATACAAACTCTAATACTGTCAATGTTTTATAGCAAAGATTAAGACCTCAAAGCTGGTGCAGGGTAGTGCTCACAGGGTGGGGGTACGGGTAAAGCGTATCCAGTAAGAGATATGGGTGTAGCCACAGGAAAACTGGCAGGGTATGATCTTAACTGCAAAACAGCGAACTTGGACAGAGGTGGGTCTGTGGTGCTGAAAGATGCAGGTGTGGCTACCGTGCAAGGTACAAAAGCAACATCCCACCTGGTACACTCAAACATACTAAACTTATTTCCCTTCCTCTCCTCCAATGCTAGGATATGGTGGGTATAAAGGGTGCAGAGAGCATCAGTGGTGCAGGTCTTCAGTCCCATCCCAAAGGCTACCAAGTAAGCAGCAACATACGGCAAATGACATGCTGTCAATCAGGGATCAGTTCCAAGAGAAGATGGTTGAGAGGGTTAGGGAAGATTTGGGACATTTCTAAATGGAGGGAGAGCTGGGAGATTGCTGGAAGAAGGGTGCCTTGTGTAGGAATGAGAAGATCTCCGCCAACAAGCTTAGTCACACTTAACCACGTCTTCTATCTTTTCACCTCAGAGGGAGACGTGGCTAGTGTGCTAGTTTACATCCTTTGTTTGCCGTCACTGGTCCAGACATAGACTGAGTGATTACACTCTCTGTCTACTTATGCCAGGCGATAAGACATGTCATGGTATATGCTCTTCAGACAAATCCTTAAACTGCCTCAAGCGAAAAAGCTTGCTTGCGAGCTAGCATGCTTACAATAAGTCAAACGAGCGCAGGCAGCCATGAGAACGACAGTCAGCCTCCTTTGCTTCCCTCTTGGCCTACTTACTGACAAAGTGCCACAGGGAGAAGGGGCTACAGACAGGCTGCTCTAGCACCACAGTGCAGGCGGAGGTGTGAAGTGGCTGCCGCTGCTGCTGGTGGTGGTGGTGGTGGGGACACGTATTCATCCGCCGGGTCAGGACACGCCGGAGCGGGGAGACGTCGGCGGAGGAGGATGTAGCATACGCAGCGGCCCTGCGACCCAGAGTTGGCGAGGGGGAGAGGTCGCCGAGGCTGTGGCAGCGCACGGGCACCGAGCCGACCTGAACGAGGGGGGGTCTGGGGAGGGGGGCACAGGGGCTGGCATCCTCCACTGGCATCAACATTTGGTGTGAAAAAGAGGAGGAGGTGGAGGTGGGGAGAGGGAAGAGACAGAGCCTCACTGGAATGTACACAAAGTGTAACCACGGAGACAGGCTCTCGAGCGGCGGACTACTACATTACTATGGAAACAAACCTCCACTTCACCGGTCCAGACGGTTTTTTTCTAGCAGTACATCCTACTGCTATGGCTGGTGGAGAGTGAGCACTGTAATCAGGTGGCAAGATCACTGAACAAAATAATCAATCACATTTAAAACCACATGTTCCCCATTTATATGACCAATGAGTATTATTATCAGTCCCACAAGAATGCTGCCGTTCCTCAGACTCTTTGCTTAGGAGTGAACTAATTGTTGTATCTTGTTGTCAAAAGACATAGAAATAGTCTTGTTCCTAACAAGCAAAATGCGCTTAGTGGTTACCCCTCCTTGCATGTTGCTATGGTGATCCAAGCAGCATGTGTGCATCAAGTTTCTCCTGAAGTGGAGGAAGTGGAAAGTGAGTCCCATTTTGTTTCAAGTTGTGAAAATATTCGAAGTATAGAGTACACTTAAATAGATTTTTTTAGGTGGTCCTTTTTTAGGTGGCTCAAATACGTTGCGTAGCTTCCGTGTCGGTACTGCCTTTTTCTACCAACTGGGGGCGTGCTGACCCCCCATCTACTGCAGGTAATACACTGATAATACACTATAGATAAGTACCTCATACAACCCCACTTTAAAAAAAATCCGAACTATCCCTTAAAAAGAGTGTCAATTTATATGAAATGGCTGGACCAAATCTGAAATATTCTGGTGTACAGATCGATACTGTATGTTTAAGTTTGCTACACATTGTCTCACAGAACCTTGGAGTATTATACAGAATTCTTTTATACAGAATCACTTTTTTTCAATGATTTATGAATTATGTTGTAGACATGAAAATCTTTTATTCATCCTCTGGATTTTATGAAGTGGTGGCCCATATTTGAACGCATGACAGAATAAAAAAACACATCATTCATATAAAGAATTCACTATCATTATTGAAATTATTTGGGTGTTATTTATTGGTTACAATAATGCTGCTGTCATGACATTGAAGGTACACCATTACACCGATGAAATCAGAGAGGTTAGCGACATGGTTTGACTTTGACCTGATTTTCTTTGTTTGAATGTTGTTGTATGTACTTAAATTAATTTCCCTGCATTGTTTATTGGTGATGATACTACTTTAAGACCATAGTTGCTTTCAGTTACACCAAAAACTTCACAGATTTCACCGCTTAGCTGATTTACTGTTCTGAAGTTAGTTTTCCAATAACACTTTCCAATTTCTAATAAATACAAAAAAAACATGAAAATAACCCATTATTTATTTTGACTGCAACTATTTACATAAAATGGTTCTTCATCTCCAAATAGACCTCGGTATGATAAAAAAGAAAAGGCATAATACATAAATATCTAAAGCTAATAAGAGATTTTCTGGGGCTGTACAAAAACACTGAAAAGGTTAATGACTGACTAGGCAAGAGCACTTAGCTATATTAACTTATTTATATTCTCTAAAAACATACAGACAGATAATGAGTATGATCATGTTCCCTGATAATGCAAAATTAACATTTTTTTCTTTAAAAAGTGCTGTGGTCTTACCTCTGTAGATGGTGGGAAGGGGCAGTGAGGACAGACCCTGGCTTTGCATCTGCTGCTGCTGCTGGAGTCTCCTTTTAGCCTCCAGGACTGGGTTCTCAAACTGAGTCCTTCTATTTATATGGCTACGATGATAAAAAAACAAAAACCAGTAGAGATTTCACACTATCCTGCTGCACTTATCTTAGCCCCCCTCTCGGCATAGATTATATCTAAAAATTCTGGCACTACAGCAGCTATTGCTGTGATGATTAATTAAATGGCCGGTCCCCCAGATTATGTAACAGAGACGCAGAATGGCTTTTGCGGAGTAAAAAAAGAACAAACGACTGATTCTGGGCTTTTTCCCCCGACATTTAGCTCATAGTCTTATAAGCGGAATTATGTGAATCAGTGACTGGGAGGAAACCTACACATGAAACAATGATTTCCTTTAACGTCCCACGTCGTTCTTAATTTAGTTTGCAAGGGGGAAGGATAGTCAACGACTACAAATACTGTAATTTGCCAGTGTGAAATAATCATAATTAGATACTTCCCTCTCTTTGAGGCTGCATTGTACACACACACACGTACAAACACGCGGACACACACGTGTGTACACACACACGCACGCACGCACGCACGCACGCACGCACACACACACACACACACACACACACACACACACACACACACACACACACACACACACACACACACACACAGTCATTCTCTTCTCTCCTTATCTTTTAAGGAACGCCCCAGTATCACTGTGCCAATTACAAAACAGCTCGACTATATTTTTACATGGTTAGATAATCTCAAGGTCTGGCAACTTCTTTCATGATATTTACATGATGACAAAGAGAGACAATACGAAGATCTACAGAGGGAAGTGCAGTACATAAGGCAGTGATTAGTCAAGTGTTATTCTGGAGGTCTTCTTAAACAAAGTCGAGCCAAATGACTCCCCCTGCCCGTCTAAAAATAGAGCCCCGTCCCTACGCCCCAGAGTAGAGAGCATCCAGCCAAAGAAATGACACCTCTGAATAGGGAAGGGACATGCGGTTCAATAGGGAGGACATGCTACTGCAGCAGTTTGAACACACACACACACACACACACACACACACACACACACACAGTTGGAGATGGATGAACAGACATGCAGAATATTTGAAAAAGAGACCCTGCTCTCTTCTCATGAGCTAGTCTACAGATATAGATGCAGGGAGTGTTCCAGACAGAAGGATCACACAGAAATATGTATAAGCACACACAGACACAAAAACTTTCTCCTGCAAACAAACAGTGAGCCGTCAGAAGGCAGACAAATGGAGCAACTGCTTCCTGGCTGCAGTGCCAGCCTGCTCCTAATGAATATGATGAATACAGCAGCACCAGGCTACACTGAAAATCAAAAGCAAGCCATTACATATTAAAGATGTACCCGACTTACTCAACATAGTAGCTGCCGTAAATGGGGTCATCGATTTTCTCCCAGCCGTACGGAAGCTCTGTAAAAACAGCAGTGAGACAACAATAATGAGAGGGTTTGTTTATTCAATGAACTTGCGACAGAATATTGATCTTAAATGAAAACATCTTTGTGGCAGAATTAGTTTACAGCATCATTTTACTGTGGGTAATTACCAGGAATTTGATGGTGCGATAGAACATGTTAACTGGATGGATTGCTGTTCCTTCCCAGCAAGCCGTGTGTTCAGGCCTGTGAGTATTTTGAAATCTTATCTTTTATAAAAAATGGATGGCGACAAGACATGAAAGAATTGTGTTTTCTCAGCAACTTGCGACATTGATTGATTTAAAGAGGCTATTGGCGCCTTTAAAGCTGCGCATTAAATGCATCCCTCTCCAAGTAAAAGTAGCAAAATAACACCAAATACTGATAGATCTAGTGGCTGAATTTAAACCAGTAAAATATTTATGCCCTGCATCTTTTCCATGATGTAAATATTGTGTTTTGATGTCAGAACGTTGCATAGAAACACAGCTTAAACTATAACAAGCACAAACCCTGAGGGTGTTGAACCTTCACAGCTTCCACTAGTACTATATGTATGTATTGTACTGTATTTATATCGGTATTGAAAACTTTGACTCCGAACGTTACAAACACGTTTGCTGACAAAAAAGCACATCACAGTCAGTTACTGAAAATGGCAGACAGATCAAACACCACAAATGCCATTAGAAGAATTTGAATGACACATCAAAGTGTGACTATCAATGCTCAAACTTTGGATTCATCGTTTTAAAAAGAAAAAATTCATCAAGTGTGCACAATGACATGAAACATGATAATCCATAAAATATGTTCTCACTGTGCTGTGATATACTGCAATTTGATTAGCATGCTTTTGAAAAAAAGAGGCTTTTTATTAATGAACACATTTTTGGAAGGGGACATAATTTTTATCTTTTCAAAATATTTTCATTTTGTTCACTTCACACTACCATTTACAGTTTGGGTTCCTTTCTGTAGGATCAATGTTCCTTAATGCATTCCCCAAAGTTTTTTTTTTTTTTTTTTTTTTTTTTTTTTTTTTGGGCTTGTGAGAAAGGGGGAGAGAGAGAGAGAGAGAGAGAGAGGGGGGGAGAGAGAGACATGCAGGAAATCGTCACAGGTCGGAGTCGGATCCTGGACCTCTGCATCAAGGCATAAACCTCTAAACATGCGCATGACCTGATGGGCACGCTAAATCAAAAGTCAGAAGATAAGAAGAATAAAGTTATTATAATTTATTCTCACTGGACCTTAAATATTGGTAGCAAATTTCATGGCAATCCATACAAAAGTTGTCGAGGCATTTCACTCAGAACCACAAATGTCAACTTGTTGGTGGCACTACAGAAAAAATCAGGTGATCACAAAAGACATGAATATTCATCCTCTGGGAACCATGAATGTCAGCACAAAATTTCATGGCAATCCATTTGATAGTTGCTGATATATTTAATCTGGACCAAAGTGGTGGACTGACAGACCAAAAGTATGTGCTCAGATACTGTGAATAGCTTCAACTTGGCATATACAGAGTGGCCTCTAACTTTTCAAAAGCACTATATGAACGCAAAGTCATAGATACTTCTGCTCCGTCAGCCTCTTTCTGTATGTGGACTGCACTGCAGAACATGCTGCCTTTGTTCTCAATGATCAAAGCTCTTCCTCAAACCTCTGACAGTCATCAGTCATACTGGACAGGGCTTTTAAAGTTGCCCTCTCCTTTTTCCACAGCTCACTGACAAAACACAATTCTTCGAAACATGTCTAGAAGGAATCCCCTGTTTGCTTTCCATGATATGAACAATTAGCATTTAAAGTTTATTCCCATTATTTTCCCTATTTTAGCATGCATGATCATTCAAAACCAAGTTGGGTACATAGTGTTAAAAGCTTCTGCTGAAATAGCATCAAAGCTGAATCTAGCAGCAGAGCTCGGGGACTGTGTTTCAGCGCGGCTCAGCTTAGAATCAGACAAGCTTCGATTAGTGACAATGCGAAGTTAATCAGGATGAGAGCGGAGATAACGGCAGAGAAAATTCTTCCTAATAGGAAAGAAAACCATCCAGAGGGAGCGCTTAAGGAGGAGGACCTCGCGGCTGGTCGAGAGCACGGCTGCAGCCATACACCACGGATATAATCTACTGTATGGTCATTGCGTACATTTATTTGCACTGCTTGACCTAGTTTACGGACTCAAGAGATAGCTACTCCCATTCCTCCCGGTCCTCCCACGCAGAGCAGAAATATCAAAAACAATGCTGGTGCAGTGCTCGTGCACGGGCCATATGCCTCTCACCCCGGCCCACCGTTCCCTCAAAACAAATGATTAAACTTGCAGTAGGACAGACTATTTTCTGCCTGCACACTCACTTAAATGCATACTTACCACACACACACACACACACACACACACACACACACACGGCTGTGAGTGATATAACGGAGTGCTGCGAGCAGGTTGACAGCCCACGGGAATACCTCCTGTGAACACTGCAACATTCCTTTGCCCCATCTCCACTCATTAAATATGAAAGAGTGTTTCATGTTCTCACCTTTACTGGGCACCATGCATGCACACACACACACACACACACACACACACAGTCATTTTGCATATGCACACACAAATGCAGGAGATCAAAGGGCTGTCGTGTATTTCAGCAGTCTTCTTATAAAAAGCGTTTTCTATTAAAATGTCCACAGGAGGAGCTGCAGGAAGCCAGAAAAGTCTCTGCTTTCGGGAGAAGGGAACACAGACTCTAGAAACCAAGCCGCACACTGATTTGGAGTTGAATTCAAAAATAAGAACAAGAACAACATGTCGATAATAAATTGCCTTGATTGTCCATTTGAACGTCCTTTTAGCGATACCACTGTGTTCCCAAATGTATTTTTTATTTTCTGACTTACGTGTTATGAGAAGACTGAGGCCTCGATGTCTTTGTTTGAGTATGGATCTAAAGGCTTTTGTTTGGCATTGAGTGTCATCTTTAACCTCTATGTCAGCAGTCTGCAATGTAGAGCTAATTTAGGACAAGGAGAGAGAGATATATATCAAGAAAGAGAGATAGATAGATAGATAGATAGAGAGATAGATAGATAGAGAGATAGAGAGAGAGAGAGAGAGAGAGCGAGAGAGTGGAGAGTATGCCATATAAAGCCGGCACTGCTTATCACTGCCATGCTGCATTCGTCCACGAAGGAAATGTCAAGCTGGTGTGAAATGTCTAGGTAGGAACTCTTACGATGAAGCCCCCGAAGCAAGTGGGAAAATGTTTGCAATCTCTAGTCATGCCACAACAGTCATCCAGCAGTCACAGGTGGAGGGCCACTTACTACCAGCAGGAGGCATCCTGGCATCTTCCCCACAATTTCTCTCCCCCAGTGCTACTCAATAATCTTCTCCTCTCTTTCCACCTCTAATTCTTCCTTTCTCAAGTATCCTCACATGCAGTCTCACAGACCAGGCCTTTTTTTGAAGTGTCATTCTATCTTTAAAGAGCAAACTAGCTGAACAGAATCTTTTTCAGCATCTCAAGCCTTTTAAAAAGTCCTTTCCTACCGAATACTGCACTGTGCTGGGTTTCATTTATCATGTTACCTTTAAATGCAGCGTACATTCCAGCAGTGAGTTTACTGTGAAAAACAAAATCCACAGGCTAAGGTGTGATGTTTCAGAACACACAATTGGCAGCACAACCAAATGAAAGATCCAATATACTTCGAACACATGAATGGAGTTAAGTATGCTGTTGATGTGAGCAGTGGTTCAGACTCACCTACTGCAGAGCCCTTTCTTTGCAGTATAATCCAACCTCAATTATCTAAACCTCAAACTGAAAGCTGCATGATTGCATGCACCAAATGTAATGGTAATCCTTCCAATAATTAAGATATTTTACTCAAGACCATAGCGGTGGAAAGACTGCCTGACACTGCCATCCATCTAAACATCTCCAGGACTTCTGATAAAGATTCATAATATGTTGGTTGGATTATTCTCTTTCTCAAAGCCATACAAACTTCATAAGGTGCTGACAAAATCAAAATAAATGGAAAAATGCAATACTGTTTTTGTAAGATGAGGCCTGCATGCAGTTTAATATGCCCAGCTTATTATTCTTGGGGCTGATATGAAGATATAGCCAGCTGACCCCTCTTGCTGAAATAAGGTATTACATGCGGGCATGATTTGTTTCTGTAGCAGGGACAGAACCTGCTGCCCGCTTGGCCAACTGAACATTAATACACTCAGACCACCTGTGAATTCAATTCCAACCATGTTTAAAGTGATATATAGCGCTGTTTGCAGAAAAATGAAGCCATTTATTTTAAGATTATCCAGGGTTGCAGGTCCAACGTGAAGATCAGCAGAAATCTTACCTCAGCTAACCTTCTGATGGCTTTAACAACACCTGTATACACAGTAAACATTATTCTTATCACTATTATTTGTTTTCCTCAGGAACCGCATATAAACAGGGCTAAAGCTACCAATTGTGACTCAGACATGATGTTTACAGAGGACCTGGAAGTGCTGATGAACAGAACTCAGCCTAAATATTTCCTGAATCAGTATAACCTATGATTCATAAACTCGGCTCCCTCCCCAGTCAACAGAAGAACCATCTTCCATGATATTTAAACCAGTCAGATGAAATATGTTCTGTGCCTTTCTGAGCTTGTTGACGGGTAAACATGACTTGGCAGAGAAAATCTCACCTGGAAGATGGGGAAATTAGCTTCTTCTGTTTCACTAGTTTAAGGGAGAGAGGCTGGGCCAGCACATGCACGTGGGTAAGGTGATACACATTCCTGCCGATGGATTCACACTATTACACTGATCTACAGGTAGCGGATAACGCGCCAAGAAACACAGCAAAACATCCGCAGAGGCAGGGAAGACGAATACTGCAAGCAAGTAATGGATGTTAATAATGCAGTTTTCAAACCTTTGACAAAAAAATATGCAATTGCATTAAATATATTTGTTAAAACTCAATAATACACACAATACACTTTGGTAAGTAAAACTGAATGTTAACACAAAGTGTGTTTGTTTGCAAGAAAACTCCACAGGGCACTTTTAATTTGGACTTGATTTAAGGTCTCTATACACATCTCCTCTTAATCATTGTTACACTAAGATCTTGATATGATTTGAGGCATACCACATTGTGTGATGAATGTCTGCTGAATTGTAGCACCGCAAAGTTATTAGAAGAAGAAAAAAAAAAATCAATAGTGCTGGCACTGTTTTTCTAACTTAATGAAAAATGGCACCATGGAAGTACATCCATGACAAATACACAGCACTGTTGTACACATGAGTATATAACATAATATAAATAACTGAATGGCACACAGCACCTCCGCCAAGGCCAATGGTGAATTCACATGCTCCTCGGATAATCCCATCATGGAAGACGTTTGTGTGTTTGGTGTGTTCATGAGCTTTAAGTTGATATGTGGAAACATGGACGCTACAAAGAAGATGTGTTTTATTTTTTTGCTCAGAGCATTTAAACAACACATTGATAGCTGTTTCCAGTATGGACCTTTTTCACTGCAGACATTTTTGACTTGTCATAGTAGGAAAAGCACAGCTGAAATTGATAACCTTAACGATGGCTCAATTCCATCAAGTGTCCCAATAAGCTATTTCAGTGAGTCAGCATGCACAATACCAGGGCCTCTCCTAAGTGGAATGCAGCCATCATTAATGGTTTTGAATACACCTGTGCTTTTCCTACTATGACATGTCAACATGTCTGCCGTGAAAAAGGTCTATTTGCGTTTTCTTCCAAATATTCCAAAACAACTGAATTCAGCACAACTGCCCTATCTAGCAATGTTAACGAAAGTAAAAAACAACAACATGGAAATAGGGCCAGTAGGTTTTCTGTAATCCCGCTAACAAACAAAACATCGTTGCTGGAGGTGATAATAAAATTCATGTTTGGACTCTTACAATGCAGCGTCAGCCAGTTTTCAAGTTGGAATATGTAGTAGATGTTTGTGTAGCAGCAGTCACATTGGTCCTACGTTTCTGACACAGGCGGTCTTTGGTTGCCAAAGCTCTGAACTGGCCGTTGATGGATGTGTCTAGGACCACAGATGATGGGATTGATGACCAAAGATTTCACCACGATTCATCATCACTGCCAACCTTCAACTGGGACAGCCCTTAATCACACATCACATGAGACCTGACACCTGAGACAGGGGCAGGCAGACATTATATAGCCACATACTTTAAATGTGGATTTATTTAAGTCCTGTGCAATGAAGCAACTGTATATGCTTACACATGCTCAGTATGTGCATATCTTTCTGTAACTACATAATCAACATGCTAAGGATCCCCAAGGACAAGTGCACAAGCCCAGCCATACTAACAGCTGTCAGATAATCATATGGCTGAATATGTTTATAGTGTGATAAAACAGCACAGGCTGCGACAGGGTTTGACATAGATTGATGCACTGCGATACACTGTCATATTTTTTACATCACAGGCCAACTGACATTAACCACGAGTGCATTTGTTTCCCCTCGGTTCAAGTCTTTTAGAAGATGATTAACATACCAATACATCTCCACTGTGACAGGATAAGTCAATGCAACAGCCAGGACCCTGACAACAAATCAGTTAATTGTGTTACTTGCTGGCAACAGTGTTCTCCTCTGCTGCGTTATGCTCAGTTCCGCTGTGTGTGTATTTGTGTTGATCTTACCCAACTGTTCTTATGTTATTGTCTTTAAGATTAGTATAATTAACTTGTATTGTATAGGGCCAAATCTGTATGTATTATTGATAGCGTAATCGTTTTATCTCATTTTCGGGTGACCTCTTACCACCAGTCCAGGGAAAACGGATGTAAAATAGCCTCCAGGCTAATTCTGGTGCATTTTTACTTTTATTTATTATTAATGTGCATTGTCCCTGACAAATAAACCTGAAATAAAATAAAATTTCAATGAGCTACTGTTTTTTCCACAACTTGTTTTCCTGCTAAATACACCTGCGCTGTGGAGAAATGCATGTCCTTACATTCCCTTTACTGCACAGTCCCACTGGTCTCTGTTCCAGAGCGAGCAGACAATAGTTAAGCTCCAGAATGAAAATGAGAAAACAAAAACTGAATTCACAAGCTTGTAGCTTATCGGGACATTCCAGGAACAGAAGGAGACGTACTGAACTGTGACCTGGCACTTATTCTCTCCTCTTTTTGCCTCCAAAGTTCTGGTTTATTTGGCGAGCTCTATGTGAAAAAAATACAGCTGCACACAAAGGCACACATACTTTCTCCTCCTCTACTTTCCCTGTGCAATATTGCTCTAATAACCCCACTCCCCCCTCCCCCCATCCGCATCCCTGTGGGGTCATGAGTGCCGCTTTGTGAGACCCTTTTGTTAGGTGTTAAATTGGATAATTCCAAAAATTTGCTTGTTCTCCTATAATAGCTTCCTGGATGCTGTTGATTAGATACAATTATGTATTAAGGTTAATTTGATTCAACTAATTTCTAACTCAATTAGAGTCCAAACAGACCAATAAATATGTAAAAAAAGACATGAGTAAAATACTGGACAGGTAGTGTAAAACGCATTTACATGATTCTATTTGGCTTTAAATTGCTTAATGTCAAATTGTCTTGCAACATAATGATTTAAAAGCTTATTTGAGCATAATGAAATATTAACATGTTAAATTGCATCAAATTAGGCAGAAAGGGATGCATTTAGTTGTAGAAGTGAGAAATATGTGTGAAATGTTCTACCACACAACATGTACAGTATTGTACTACAGTTGCAACAATTATTTTATTAGTCAATTGACAGAAAACTAATCTGCAACAATTTTGACAATCAAGTACATTTTACATACATCAAGTCCTCAAGCACATTTGACAAGAAAATTCATAGTTCCAGCTTCGTTCAATGTGAATATCCGCAGCTTGCCTTTTTGATGATAGCAAAAATTGACATTTTGGGGGTTTTGGACTGTTTATTGCTTTTTTGATAGCGCTGCAAACCCTTGGTGTTCTCTCAATGAGCTTCATGAGGTAGTCACCTGAAATGGTTTTCACTTCCTTGTCAGGTTTAATTAGTAGAATTTTTTCCCTTATTAATGGGGTTGGGACCATCAGTTGTGTTGTGCAGAAGTCAGGTTGATACACAGCCGACTGCCCTATTGGACAACTGTTAGAATTCATACTATGGCAAGAACCAATCAGCTAAGTAAAGAGAAACCAGTGGCCATCATTACTTTAACAAATGAAGGTCAGTCAGTCCGGAAAATTGCGACAACTTTGAATGTGTCCCCAAGTGCAGCCGCAAAAACCATCAAGTGCTACAACGAAACTGGCTCACATGAGGACCGCCCCAGGAAAGGAAGACCAAGAGTCACCTCTGCTGCTGATAAGTTCATCCGAGTCACCAGCCTCAGAAATCGCAAGTTAACAGTAGCTCAGATTAAAGACCAGATGAATGGCCTTCATGGTCAAATAGCTGCTAGGAAACCACTGCTAAGGAGAGGCAACAAGCAGAAGAGATTTGTTTGGGCCAAGAAACACAAGGAATGGACATTAGACCAGTGGGAATCTGTGCTTTGGTCTGATGTGTCCAAATAGAGAGATCTTTGGTTCCAACCACCGTGTCTTTGTGAGACGCAGAAAAGGTGAACGGATGGATTCTACATGCCTGGTTCCCACCGTGAAGCATGGAGGAGGAGCTGTGATGGTGTGGGGGTGCGTTGCTGGTGACGCTGTTGGGAATTTATTCAAAATTGAAGGCATACTGAACCAGCATGGCTACCACAGCATCCTGCAGTGACATGCCATCCCATCCGGTTTGCGTTTAGTTGGACCATCATTTATTTTTCAACAGGACAATGACCCCAAACACACCTCCAGGCTGTGTAAGGGCTATTTGCTGACAAGTGCTAAGCATCTCTGGGAACTCTTTCAAGACTGTTGGAAAACAATTTCAGGTGACTACCTCTTGAAGCTCATCAAGAGAATGCCAAGAGTGTGCAAAGCAGTAATCAGAGCAAAGGCTACTTTGAAGAAACTAGAATATAAGACATGTTTTCAGTTATTTCACAATTTTTTGTTAAGTACATAATTCCATATGTGTTCATTCATAGTTTTGATGCCTTCAGTGAGAATCTACAATGTAAATAGTCATGAAAATAAAGGAAACACATTGAATGAGAAGGTGTGTCCAAACTTTTGGCCTGTACTGTACACACACACACACACACACACACACACACACACACACACACACACACACACACACACACACACACACACACACACACACAAAATCTAGGGATCACTATAGGTGCTTTAGGGAACCCTTGCAAAATAATATGTATAAAGATAAAGTCTAACAAGTAGAATGACTTACTTCCTTTTTACGGTGCCAGAACACTCAAATTCAAAAAATCTATCACTTAAAAGATATGGCACATATAAAAACCAAACCCAACTGGTTCATCTGTCTGTCGCACTTGGCAACAAGCATATTAATCCCTGCTAAAGTTGTAAATCTTTAATAAAGTTCACAATATATGATATAGTTTTGTTTAAAAACAATTTTCTAAAACAGCTGGGTACTGTTTGTAGCAAACATTACTCAAACAAGAGTAAATAATGCATTTGTTTTTGTATGACAATGGAAGTCTGTGGCACAGACACATAAGCTACAGTATATCAAGCTTTGGCCATACAAGTAATACTTGTTAGTGGGATCACTTTGTATACAATAAGAAAAGAAGAAAGAATATTGCCAAACTTATCCTTTATTTTACGCAGCCATAAAGACCTGAAAAAGACTTCTTTTAAGATATATCTTGCTATTATGATAACCAAATCCCCCACGATACTGTATCTTACATTATGATCTTACGTTGATTTATTGCCAAGCTTTACTTAGTATATCAGTTGGCTTGGATGCAGTAAAAAAAATTACATTGCAGCTCACACACACACACACACACACACACACACACACACACACACACACACACACACACACACACACACACACACTCTTTTGAATCCTCCTTCCAATCTCCAGGTCTCAGGCATGCTCTGCTGGGGATGTTCTCAAAATACACCCATCAATCATTTTGCAGACAGCTTCGCCTGCCCCTCCCCGCTACTCCGCTCGCAACTGCTGCAGGAGTCTCAAGGTGAAGGAGGGCGCTGCGTCTCTCTGTGTATAATAACTCACCTGTAGGACTGCACACCGTGGAAAGAGTATAGGCTCACATTCAGCGTCCCCTAAAAACTTCCACAAAAACACAAAATCTATCTGGAAGGTCCCACTGAGCCGGCTGAAAGGACAACCGAGTAAACAGGAGAGATGACATTTCCAAGGCTGGAGGAGCTTTGCCTTGTAGCGTCCACCTGGACATATATGATGAAGTGTTGGAAGAACACACACACACACACACACACACACACACACACACACACACACACACACACACACACACACACACACACACACACACACACACACACACACACACACACCACCTTTTTTAAAACTGCAGACGTCAGAAAAGAGACACGAGTAAAACACGAGCCCAGCTATTTCCCCTGAAGAGAGGACAAGATGGGAGAGTGAGCCCAACGCTTGCCTGTGAGAGACAAGAATAATTTAGTCTCTTTGCCCGTGAATCTCCTCACAAGACCAGAATGTAATTACACGTTTAGGTGTAGTGCTCTCTTATTTCACACGAGCAAAGTCTGCTGGGACACACAGAAGCGAAAGACAAAGAAGCACTCTAATACGATTAAAATCCTTCAAACCCGAGCGTCAAAGTTATAATTCCTCTCTGTGTCTACACTCTATCCTATACTGTACATATGATGTTGTATGTGCCTAGCTTTTCTGGATAGGACACGCTGTCGTCTGACGAAACACACTGAAAGAGTGACGAAAATCATCTTACAGTTGTGTGATTTTAACTCACTAATCTAATAGGGGGATTCACGCTACCTGCTTTGGCATACATGAGGAGAATAACAAGCTGAATAAGTAAAGAATACAGTGAGGCAACAACGGGCATGCTTGGTTTTCTTTTTCCCAGCCAACAAATATTTGGCAGGACAGGTAAACAAAACATAAAAACCACCAACTTTAAGAGGGTGAGAGTGGGGGGTATTAAAGCAAACAGCGAGGCTCTGTTAAGAGCCTGTCCTAGTTCTTTTCGTCTACCAAAACAAAAAGAGGAGACAGGAGGACAGGTGCGAGGGAGGGGGACAAAGATGGATATGGGGGTAGAGAGAGGAGGTGGGAAAGATGGAGGCAGAAAGACAGAGAAAGAGAGAAATATAGAGTGAGTTATGTAACTACATGGCGTCTGTGATGTCGACTGCTCTGTCTTCACCGGAGCAGTCGCTCCTTTGAACACGCAGGAATGAGCACGCTAAACCGAACACACATTTCTCTGCATATTTTGACAGATTCTGGTTGTATGTGTTGCAACCGACTTTCAACATGAGAGAGAACAAGATGTCTTTACCAGTGGTAAAAACATTTACTCAAGTACTGCATTTAAGTACAGTTTTGAGGTACTTTATGTAAGTATTTCCATATAATGCTACTTTATACTTTTATTCCACTACATTTTTTAGAGGAAAATATTGCAGTTTTTTACTCCACTACCTTTGCTACAGTTCCCACCCCAAAAAGATATTACACATACAATATGTGTCTTATAATTAGATACATTGTTTTAGATTAAGCTAACCATAAAGTAGGTCAAATAAGCTCCACCTCGACCAACTACAACTATACATGAGGCATAAAAAAAGAGGGGGCATTCTGCATAATTTAAAGGATAATTAGGCCTCATTTGCATTGATTTGGCCATTATTTCCATCTGTAACAAAAACACTATACACACCAAGTTAATTGCTGAGATGTAAACATCCATCACTGTTTAAAGATCAACTTCTTGCTTGAACTTTGACCTACCGAACTTGCCGCGGTTGTGCAGACACAGTTTTCCTGTGCAATGATGGATTATTGCTAACATTTTAGATACTCTTTTTATTTTACCTCCAAATAAAGTCGTTATAAATAATCTGTAAAAATACATTTTGCTGATACAACCTGTGCACTTAAAGTAGATTTTTGACTGCAGGAGTTTTATTTTTAGTGGAGTATTTTGTGGCAATGCTACATCTAAGTGAAGGCCATAAATACTTCTTCGACATCTGGTCTTTACTACAGCACGTGTGTTCACCTCCATACGCAAAGTCCCACTTAATACTCCAGCTCTCCTCCTCTTCCTCCTCCTCTCAGCCCGTTGTCCCGTCACGGCTCAAAGACTCCACCTTGCAATCCTGTTAGTGCTTATCAGAGCATGGCTCAGGTCCAAACACAGACTCACACATCTACCTTTCCCACCAATAAATAACAAATTTACAGAGGCAGCTTTTCTCTCCCTAACTGAGCTCAGCTCCCAGGGGTGGCTAGTGCCGCCAGGCTGTAGAGGTTGAAGTAAACAACCCACCTCTCATATGGCTGCTTACACAAAAAAAAAAAAAAAAAAAAAAAAAAAAAAACTTAAACTGGTAACACACTTCTAGTGCTTACAATCAAGAAGAATCAAACACAGATCAACTGCGTAAATACAGAGGACAACACACTGAATGACAGATCAGCTATATCACTAACAAAAGCCTGGATTTATGTGAGAGAACAAGAAATCTTGATACCTGCATTCGATTCTTTTTGTACTGCGGTGTATTTTGTAGCGATGCTGTAATGTTGTATGGAGAGGAATCCGCTGACACTGTTCTTGATGATAAGAGTTTATTTACATCAAAGAATTCAGCATCAATTTACAAGCTTCTGCAGAGCTCGGAGAGCGACCGTTTCACAATTCTCTGAATAGTCACTCTGAGGTTCTGCTGTTAACACATGGTATATATGTCCTAAACTTTGTGGAACATAAGCAATGTAGCCACTTTGCCACATTATACAATTATAACCATGCGTATGTTAATCAATACTGAATTCTCAATTGCTCAATGCAAGCCGTCATTGAAATTTAGACAGATACTTAAACTAACATCTCAACACATCAGTGTAACATCTTGAACTGTGAAAATTATCCTAAACTCTTCATATTCAACATCTTTTACATTTTCATTCGGAACATAAAAGTCCATTAGAAGTCCAGATACTACAGTACCCAGATATAGAAAAAAACAACTTCTATTTGTATGGTTTTGCTGGCAGCAAATCACTGCAAGCATTCTCCGATTTAATGCAACGTGTAATAGGCCCTCTGCTGCAGCAGCTAGTGGTGGTGGCATTTTACGCAATTGAATAAAAAAAAAGGTATCAAATGAAGTACTCTATTTGTATCTGTATCACTTTAAAGCTTTAGTGCGTAACCTGTTGATATTAATGAACGTCCATTACATCCATCAGCTCCACACAACTCTGTATTTCTCGTAGTATGGCTATGTTCAGAAGATTGCGTCGCCCGGCGTATCTTGTATCATCAGAATCAGATTGCCAAGTACGTTTTTTAACACATACAAGGAATTTGTTTTGGTGTTGTTGGTGCACATCACATATTCTCTAAATGTAATAAACAATATAAGTATAGGTATAAACAATATAAGTGTAAGTATATGTACACAGTATGTATTAAATTAAAAATAAAGATAGAAATAAAATAAAATAAATAAATAAAGAGCAAAGAGTATTACAGCAGAGAGAGAACAGTGGCATGAAGAGCCAGGTGGAGAGTCAGGGTGGTTTCCGGGCCTTGTTAATAAGGCTAGTGGCGGAGGGGAAAAAGCTGTTCATGTGGCGTGAAGTTTTGGTCCTCATGGACCTCAGCCTCCTGCCAGAGGGGAGTGGCTCAAAGAGTTTGTGTCCGGGGTGGGAGGGGTCAGCCACAATCTTTCCAGCACGCTTCAGATTCCTGGTGGCGTAAAGGTCCTGGAGCGGCGGCAGATTGCAGCCAATCACCTTCTCTGCAGACCGAATGACACGCTGCAGTCTGCCCTTGTTCTTGGCAGTGGCAGCAGCGTACCAGATGGTGATGGAGGATGTGAGGATGGACTCAATGATGGCTGTGTAGAAGTGCACCATCGTCTTTGGCAGGTTGAATTTCTTCAGCTGCCGCAGGAAGTACATCCTCTGTTGTGCTTTCTTGACGAGGGAGCTGATGTTCAGCTCCCACTTGAGGTCTTGGGAGATGGTAGTTCCCAGGAAGCGGAAAGACTCCACAGTGTCAATTGTGGAGCCACAGAGGGTGATGGGGGCAGGTGGGGCTGGGTTCTTCCTGAAGTCCACAACCATCTCCACTGTCTTTAGAGCGTTGAGATCTAGATTGTTTTGGTTGCACCACTTCACCAGGTGGTCAGCCTCCGACCTGTAGGCGGACTCGTCTCCATCAGAGATGAGTCCGATGAGGGAGGTGTCGTCCGCAAACTTCAGAAGCTTGACGGACTTGTGACTGGAGGTGCAGTTGTTGGTGTACAGGGAGAAGAGCATGTGGACGCGCCGACAGTTTTGTTGTCATTACTTAGAATTCGTCACGGGGGTGGCAGAAACTATACACTATAGCTTTAAAGGTACTGGTAACTTTTAAAACAATATCAAGCCCTAGTGTTAGCATGCTAATATTTGCTTATAAGCACTAAACACAAACTACAACTGATGGGAATGTCATTAGTTTCGCAGGTATTTGGTCATAAACCAAAGTATTGAAGTATTGATGTTAACCTTATGACTGTGTCAAACAGAGTTATTAAAATTAATCTCACACACACACACACTAACACACACACACACACTCACTCACTCACTCACTCACACGACAGAAACTAAGAGCAAACTGATGATTAGAATCCTAAAACACAGCTCAGTGATTTTTAATCCATACAGTCAACACCAACTGACTCAGAACGTGACAGACTCCAACGTTGTCAAAATTAGAACTATCTATTGGCCCAACAATCCTAATATGTGTCTACTCACTTAGACCTGCAGCCACCATTAAGCACTACATTCCCTTCAGCTGGGACTAACTGGATTAGCGGCCTAACCAGATCAATACCAGTCCTCCCAAATATCAGCACATCTCCTCTTTGTGGAGCGGTCTTGATGGATAAATAGGATTGGAAGTGTTGGAGATAAAAGCAAAAATCAAATTTAAACTAATTCCTCACAGGTGTCTCTGTCTTTGTTTTGGTGTCATTTCATCATCTTGGAGATCTTTCTCCCTTTAATGTCTGAAGATTGAGCGGGAATGGGGAGATTCGGCCACTACACAGATGGTCTTTTGAATAAACTGCTAGATTAAAACGGTAATTCTTTTGGAAGAATGAAACGGGAAATAAGTCAACAGGAAGCAGCCCCCATGTTTAATGCCACCGCACACAGTGCAAATGTTTTCAGACCAGGTACCATTTCTCCTTCACTCTCAATCTTCCTGCAGTCAAACAGCATCTGCAAATACATCTTAAATTTGTTTTATCCTGCTCATAGTCTAGATCCACGACGTTCCACTTGCAGGACTGCTCCGTTGGAAATTCCGCTAGATTTGACTATTTTCAGCCAAAAGTCCGGTACCTACCGTTTTGTTTGTGTTAGAATTTTCCGGTCGATTTATGAGGACTATGGTTAAATGCTCCCCAGATCTCTGAAGGGGAAATTGAGACAGCTAGCTAGACTATCTGTCCAATCTGAGTTTTCTGTTGCACGACTAAAAACAACCTTTGAATGTACACGTTCCACCAAAACAAGTTCCTTCCCGAGCCTATATTGCAGCGGTACAGTGGCTTTTCCCGGTGCTTAGCGCCACCCAAGACGATTGTGATTGGTTTAAAGAAATGCCAATAAACCAGAGCACGTTTTTCTCCCATCCTGGAATGCTATGTGGACTAGCCAGACCCTCCTTTGCAGGGCTGTGGAGGTAGTTCTGGCAAAGCGAGACTATCCTGCTAAAGGTAGCAAACGTCTACAGGCATTCCAATAGGGATTCAGATATTATTAAGTGTGCTGTCTTTTAAAGTACAGTGTTTTAGACATTGACATACTTTCCTGTTGCTGAGTACTTTCTGGAATTCAACAATGATTAGTCAGTTCATTTACAATTTGATAAATGTCATTTACCATAAGAGTATACAGTCATGCTGGCCTTTGTGAGACTGTACTAAATGGTAATTTCAGCAATGTGCTCATGTTGAGCAGTGATTATTGAGCAGGTATGGGATATACCATATTCACCATCTTAGTTTCGCGTGTTAGCATGCTAACATTAGCTAATGAGCACTAAACACAAATTACAACTGAGGCTGATGGGAATGTAATTGTTTTTGCAGGTATTTGAACCATGCTTATTACTTGTTATAACTCTTGTTGGGAACATGAATGTGTGTACCAAACTTCATGTCAATCATCCAATAGTTATATTTCAGTCTTGACCAAAGTGGTGGACTAACTTTGTTATATATCAATGGAAATTAAATCTTTTGAGGTTTCGGACTTTTGGTTAGACTAAATAAGCAGTTGGATGGCGTCACCTTTAGGTCTGGGAACTAAACAACAAATCACAAAAAGAGTAGCTTCAGATTAATTGATAATAAAAACAATAATTAGTTTCTGCCCACTGTTCTAAGTTCCCACACACTTGGCACACTAGGCAGGTTATAGCAAACGCGAAGAGTAATTTGTCCCTCTGTCTGTATGCCTGAGTGCCAAATATATTTTTGGAGAAACTCTATCCTTGTGGTTACATGTTTACCAGGAATATGCACACAAACACCACCACCCCCCTGCCACGAACATACAGCAAAAGACTTGCACAGACACACAATCCAAAAAAAGTCATTCCTCATTTGTTGTCTCTGTCCATCTCTAAAACACAGTCCTTCTACTCAGCTTCATTACCTCCCCGTCTATAACTCAGGTGATAAATCTCCTCTCGGTCACACACATAAAGAAAAGACGAACGGGAAAGTAGGGAGTTAGGGTGATGGGAAAGAGATAGATGACACACTCGTATATATATATATATGCATGCTCGTCTATAAACCTGCTGCCTTGACATTCATCCTTCTCCTTTCTTTTTGGTGTGTTTTTGTCGTGTGTGTGGGCGGGTGAAGGACACTCCACATCTCTCTCAGTTGAGAATAAAGAAGTCTTTGTAACCTCCAGTCTCTCTGGACCTGGGCTTTAAACACGCACATCACGGGGCTTCCTATTCCCAGCGACCGGTGTTGACATGCGAACACACACACACACACACCAACATTTCCACCATATAAAATAAAAAAAAATATCCTACACAGGCACACAAGAATCAGGAAGTCTCGTATGAAATCATCTCACTATGCGTCTCGTCTGATCAACAGGCACGGTTTAAATCTTGTAAAAATGAAAGCTGTGAAGAGGTTGTGTAATTGAAATGTACGAACATTGTTTTAGATTGTAACTGCAATGGAAAATTAATGAAAACATTGTTCAAAAATAAATAAAAAATGTATGAACATGAGGAGCAAAAAAAATCAGAAGGAAAGGAAAAATAGAAGATAAAGTACTCACCATCCTCTTTGCATTCCTCGGGCGGCTTTGCCTTCTTGGCTAGCCTTGGGTCCAGCCACGATGTTGTCTTGGTATTGTGGCTGTGAAGAGACGACAGAGAGAGAGAGAGAGAGAGAGAGTGAGAGGGAGTGTGATAGATGGCGAGAGAGAGGAGACTTGGCAGAAAGAGAGAAGGAGGTTGGTGGATTCTTAATTCGGCAGGAGAATCATTTCAGAGAGGAAAGATGAGACTCCCTCGTGTGCCTGCCTCTAAAAAAGGTGACGAGAGACGGGAGGGGAAAAAAAGCTTTAGGTTAACAAAATGGCAATCAATACTTTTAATTTGCTTACTGTCTCTCATTAGCAGGCAGAGGAGGGGGAGGGGGGAGGAGGAGAAAGGGCAAAAAAAGATTGAGGGGTGGCTGAGGGAATGAGGGAGGGGAACAGCTGTGGCCTTGGCAGATTCATCCAGAGCCTTGGGCAGAGAGCTGGATCTAGATCAGATATGATGTGCCATTGCAAAGTTAACGCATCTCCACAGCTCGTCTGAAGCTCTGGAGCCACAATGGCCTCCCTTCATGTCAGTGGGGAGAAGGAGGGCAGGGGAGGTGTACACAAAGTGCCTACAGTAAAAAACTGAGGTGAGAAGATGGAGGAGGAAGAGAAAAAGAGGCTTCATTGTATCTTTGTTCTTTCAACTATCGACTATCAATTTGAACTTATTTCCCAAAGGAGATTGTGTTTGCAGTTAGACATTAAAGACAAAGATCCCGGGAACGCACCAATGACAGGAAAAACATTCTATACAGATGTTAAAGCTGCATCAATCATGATTTGGCCAGTTGGATGCAGAGTAACAATCTGAAAACACATCTGTTTTGAGTTTTACACATCCAGCAGACATGGACAAACATTAGCATTTATTCAGTCGTGTTTCTGTCCACCTGAAAAATGAGAGTCCAGACTTTACTCTCCTTTTAGTTCTGTTTTGGTCTCCACCAACTCCTCAGGAAAATATTTGGCTCTTTAGCTGCTACAACGGATATTCACATTTCTTCACCAGCTTGTTGCTAACTTAGTCCGTCTGCCTGCTGTCGCTGGAAACGAGGCGTGAGCATAATCTGCAGGCTGTAAAACCAAAACAATGAGCGTAAAGAGGCTAAAAATCTCCATTGAGCTGTAGGGTTTGGTGCTAATTATTTATGGGTTTGTTACTGAGTGACACCTTTCACATTACATTGTCATGTATTCAGTGTTACTATGAAAATATTGATTAGTGCAGCTTTAAGAATATCTAAGAATATAAACAAATAAAGTAATAATATAAATAAAAAAACACTAAGAATATACAGCCATGCTAGCAGCTTTGTGAGGCTTGGATTAAAGTGCTCATATTATGCTTTTTGGCTTTTCCCCTTTCCTTTATTGTGTTATATATCTTTTTGTGCACGTTATAGGTTTACAAAGTGAAAAAGCCCGAAGTCCACCCCAAAGGGACTTCCCATCTTCCAGAGAAAACACTGTTTACAAGCTGCTCCAAACAGCTCTATTGTAGTCCAGCCTTTAGTTCTGTGAAGAACGTGCGTCACTTTATAACACGTTATAATGCTCGCCTAGCTGCTAGCGTGGCACGCTCTCATACTCTGCAACTGACTAGCTAGCAGTACTTACTGCGACTACCAACAAAGGTGGTACAGAAGTGCGATGCCTCACTCTATAGCTAAAAAAGAGAGCTCAACACACAGGGTGAAAAGAGGAGCTGCAGCAATGTGCAGTACAACAAAAATATGGTGTTTTCTGAAAATTAAACCACATAAACCTATTCTGGTACAACCTCTAAATACAATTATGAACCTGAAAATGAGCATAATATGAGCACTTTAAGCACAGTTGTGCTTTGTGCTAAATGCTAACTTTAGCATGCTTTTATAATGACAATGCTATCATGTTGATGTTAAGCAAGTATGATGTTTACCATGCATAACGTCTTAGATTACTGTCTTAACATGCTAATGTTTGCAAATTAGGACTAAACATAAAGTGTAATTGAGGCTGATGGGAATTTCTTAAATGTCTTGAATGTCACAAACCCATGAATTGGACTGATGAAAAGTTAAGGGATTGCCAAAGTTATTCCAATTAATCCAGAGGGGAACATGAATGACTGGACCAAAGTTCATGTTAATCCATCCAGTATTTGTCGAGACATTTCACTCAAAAACAAAAATGTCAACCAAAACATTTGTCCTGCTGGTGGCGCTACAGGAAAAGTTGAGATATTTCAATCTGGACCAAAGTGGTGGACCGACAGATGGATATTGCCATCTCTAAACATAGATAAAAGTGTGAGACTAAGGCCCACGCCAAATACAGAGCCAAATAAAGTGCAGTTCAAGGTAAAGGTAAAGTCTGTTTTGCTCTGCTTTTGATTCTTCTCCAAATGCATTTCACGCTTTTCCTTCCTCTTCCTTCCTCTCTTCTAATATCTAGGTATTACTATTTATAGTAGAATTATCTTTCTTGTCCTCCCTCTCACCTTTTTTTCAATCTTTACTATTTTTAATCACTATCACTTTCTTTTTCTTCCACCTCCATCTCCCTCCTTACCTCCCTCCCTTCCTCTCCTCAGCCCCCTCACTTCAAATGCTGTAGGTAAACGAATTGATCTCGAATGGAGGCCAATCAAAGGCAAGCATCCTCTTGGCGGCTGCTATCACTTTGGCACGGCATCACATACGCCCAGAAAAAAAAAAAAAAAAGCTAGGAAGTCAGTGGGCTAACTGCATTAGTTGTGTAATGTGCTTTGTGGGTGTGGGAGCATGAGGTTTGTCTGTTTAGGGGAGGAGACATATGGTGAGTCGTCTCGTTTGCAGTGGAGGGAATTAAAAGTCTGCCTCTGTGGCAAGTAGACATGAAGAGGCAACATGTGCCTGGCTGGATGTCAAGGAATGTTGTTAGAGGAATGTCTGTCACCGCTATCTCTGTCTGGTTTTGCTGTGCAGCATCTAGCAGTCTATGATGTGATCAAGAGTGCTGGTATTTCATAAATGCTGTGGAGAAATTTAGCCTAATGACTGGAAATATCTATTGATGCTAGGGCTGGACGATTTTGGCTAAAATCATAATCACAATTAATCGAACAAGTTACCTCGATTACGATTACTGAACGATTCTTTAAAAAACAAAAATCTTTTCTTATACTGTAAATATGTTCACGGTTATTTTTTCTAATGAAAGAGTCCATAATCCTATCTTTGTGATTCTAAAATAAGGAAACACACAGATAGCAATTGGGCTGTAAATGCTTATTTATTAAATATTTCAAACAACTGAACTGAAATCTACAACAGTAGATTTTACAATGAAATAAAAACGTCTTTTAAAAAAGTAATTTAAGTTTTAATGTAAAAAAAAAGTTCATCTCTGATGTGTGATCGACTGGAAAATATGCTGTCTCAAGGCACCTGTTGCGCAGCTTCTATTCATCGTCAATGTAAGGCTCAAATATGGGTCCATCGTCCTACTTGACCACAGATCAGATGTGGCTGCAAAGTGCTTAAAGTTCAGCAGTTACTTTTTTACGACATGTTTGGTACATATTGGGCAGTGCAGTTTGGGAAAAATAGTGTCGCGATGGCACAGTGTATCTTCTGTCGAGTGTTTTAACGAGATGTTTAAACACACTGTGCTCCACCGTAGTTATGGGAGCCAAGTCCTTCGTGATGCAGTAATTAATGGCGTCAGTTTCTCCATTTTCTTGAATCCTTTTCGTATTGTGTAGCATTTGTAAATGCGTGTGTTATTGACACCTGCATTGTGGAGGCACTTGTTGCTGGGCGATTGTAAGCCTCTCTTTTTTTGAGCCATGCACTGTTCATATTCGGTAATGTGATTGCGCTCCAGGTGTTGAAATAGATTGCTGGTATTACCTTTGGTTACTGTAACAGTTTTTCTGCAGTGTTTGCATTTGACTTGAGTTTGTTCGGTGTCGTCTTTATTGAAACCAAAATGTGTCCAAACGATGGACACTGCGTGTTTTTTTGGTACAAGCGGGTCCGGCTCCTGTTGCTGAGTTGACTCGGTGTTTGAGTTCTCCTCCATGTTGCTTCAATGTCGCAGACTGGACGGGGCGGAGTAATATGTAATATGTTTTAAGGGGAAAGTACATTAACACACAGTGGGCGGCTGCGGAAATAATAATAGGATTAAAAGACCGAAATAACCGACTTGGTAAAATGACGTCGGTTATAGGCTCTGAATTTCGGTTTCGATTATTTTTCGATTAATCATCCAGCCCTAATTGATGCAATAAAAAAAATTCTAATAGAATAATTTCCTTCTATGGCTACATTAGTTGATACTACACAATAACCAATGCCTACATCCATAAACATACAATTCGATCACTCCACCACCACTAACACACACAACAACTCCATTATTCTATAACAAAGACTTACCTCCAAAATTTTTACTGCAGCTGTAACAACTCCAATAAATTAAACTTCAGAGCTTGTATAAGAGTTCTGTGTAGCAAGGTATTTCTAGGGACCTCTAAAGCTCATTAAACCACCAAGCATCAATTATGGTCTCTCTGTGTGTGCATTTGTGTGTGTACACAAGGGAACATACAGAAGTAAATTTAGATGGTACCTAGCCCTAGTAACTCAGGCTCAATTAAATTATGTTGCGGAAGAATGAAAATACAAACTCATCTTGCCATCTCTAAAGGCTGGAACATGCCTCTTCGGACTGCACATAAGCGAGGTTATTTTAAAACGATCGCATGGCTAATTATTTTTTATACTTGTGCAGATTTAGAATATATAATATATATATATATATATATATATATATATATATATATATATATATTTACTTTTGTTTTTGTTACTTTGCACCACCAGAAGACTTAATTGTTTTTCTACTTTAAAACTGCACTAATCAATATTTGTACACTGACAAATATTGATGGGTCAAATTAAAGGGGTCACTCTTAGTGAAAGATCCAACTCTGCAGTTTCCCTCAGCTTAAAGGAGAATTTTGGATCACTGTTTTGGTTTTAAGGCCTAAAACTCTATTGTTTTGGTTCACTCTCACCGCATCATTTTCCAGATGCAGCAACAAAAGCTCAACCTGCCCAGCACCAAATGGCGGGCAGACAAGGTGAACATAATGGAGCATTTAGCAGCAAAACAGCCACATATTAATATCCAGAGTTAATGGAGATCAAGTACAGAGCTAAAAGGGGAGTGAATGTTGGGAAAAAACAAATGCTAATGTTGCTCCGTGTCTGCTGGATGTGTAAACAGGCAACTGTTTGCTAACACCTTTGCCATATCAAGATGATAATATGTCATTGTTGTGTTTACAGCTTGTTTTGCTAACTCCAAGTGGCTATAAAAATCAATACTGCTTTAGAAGTCGCTAAGAAGATTGCCTACCATCTGGTGAGTTTGTATTTCGAGCAATTTTTCTGCAATTACTTTTATGAACACCTGTGTGTGTTCAGGTTTCATCAGCGATACACGGTATGATATTTCTCAGGATTAGATGTAACCATGACACTTACTCTATGAAGTAGACCTCTCCTTTCTCGGTGTATGCCATCTCCCAGTTGTCTGGCAGTGGCCCTAGCTCGTCGTTCTCATCTGGTTTGGGTAGTGTCATTTTCGGGGACTGTCCGTCGTCTTTAGGCGCCTCAGGTGGGGCCTCCGCCATGATGCCCTGCGGGGCGATGTCCCCCGAAGCGTCTGTACTCTTGTCCTCATGTTCGCTCGACTCTGAGGTCACAAGAGGGCAGTATGAGTCAGGCACGACATTATTGCGGAGAGGGGGATGAGGAGAGTGAAAGACAAGTGAGGTGAAGCGAGGACAAGAAGACGTAGGAGGCAGGGAAAAGAAACTGATTGAGAGTCGGGGTTAGGGTGGAGAGAGAGAGAGAGAGAGAGAAATAAAAAGGAAAGAATGATTAGAAAAAGGTGAGAAGGAGCGGAGACTCAGGGGAGAAAGGGGAACAAGGTGAAGCCAGGGGAGGGAATGAACAAGACAGAAAGACGAATAAAGCAGAAGAGACAATAGAGATTGCGAGAGAAGCTGGCTGTGATGCCCTAGTTTGAGTTATGGCAGTGTGAGAGAGAAATAGTGTGTATGGAAGAAAGAGAAAGCGATGGAAAGTGTGTGTGTGCTTCCCAGAGGAGAGCTGCTGGAGGGAAGAGGAGAGGGGACGAATGAGAGCAGGGGATTGAGAGATAATCTATGGGAGGGAAAGAGCGAGGTAGCTATCTGCTTAGATCACAGAGCCTGCTGTGCTCTATTGATTCCCCCTCAGCTCTCCTGGTCAGCCCACACTCTGTCCATCTACAGAGACAAAACTCCTCTTGAGCTGAGCGCAGCAGCCCATTTTAACATCCAACATGGCTCACTGCACAACCCAGAGCCTGAAGTTATCGAGCATCTCAACACCACCGATAGGAATCAGTTATAAATGTTTCCTGCATTTTCTCTCAGCTCACCGGGGTGAGTTCAGAGTCTTTTGGAGCATCATTTGGAGTAAATGTAGGTGACATCTGGACACTGGGATTTGTTTCCGAGAGAATTATATAAATTTTAACCTTTATGAACCAGAGTGCTAGCCTTGGTCCTCATATGAAGCCCCTGTAGTCCTAAATCAAGGCTGAAGAGTAAGGATGTAATGACAGTGAATTTAATAACGTCATTTTTGTTGTGTCTTTACATAACTTAAATAATCTTTTTTTGAACAAGCATAACATTTTAAACCCAGAAAGTATTGTTTTTTTTAATCTAATTTCTTGCATTAAAATGAATCCTACAATCAATTTCTTTATTGGAATAACACTTTTCATACATAACACAAAGTACAGACTAAAATACATAAAGAGATTAATAAAGCTTAATTAAAAGCAAGACTTAAAAGGTAAAATACAAAAATTACACAGATAAGTCAATAAAGCTCAATTAAAAGTTCTATAAAGCATTTCATGAATACGAATAAAGGTGTCATAAACTACATATAAAGTTTTCTGTCATTTTAGTTGTTTTAAAAAAAAAAATTGTATCTACTTTTATTTTTAGGGTACATCTTGTTTTTAAAATAATTTTGTGAATTGAATTTAGCGTTCTGTCTTTCCTTTCTTGTTTTTCCTGTAAAGCACTTTGTAAATTAGGAAAGGTGTCATAGACTGTATATAAAGTTATATTATTGTTACATCTAAGCCTTTTTAAGTCATTTTATGCTATAATTCTTCATATCTGTTTTTTATCAAGTTCTTTCTTTCTTTCCTTCCTTCCTTCCTTCTTCTTATGCTAAGCACATGCCATATAAATAAAGTTTTATTTCCATATTTACCGTATAGGACGTTGGATGGAGGAATGTCTGCATGCATGTATTTCTCCTGCAAATTAAGACTCCTACCTTGTTTGAGCTCCCTGGTGTAGGAAAACCAAAATCTCATCCTTTTACCAAACTTCCTGGAGATCAATGCCCCAACACTTTGACTTTTTGTTCTCTTGTGACTGCTGTGAGAGAATTGGTTGTCCTGAGGCTAATAAACCAGCTTAGAAAGTCACAGGACCACAGCATGGTTTTGGATTTGGAATCACAAAAATCTAACTCATAAAAGCCTCTTTTATGATGGTCTTTTCATGTGATCATGGGATGCATTCAAAGGATTTTTGTGTGTGTGTGTGTGTGTGTGTGTGTGTGTATGCGTACTGTAAGCGTGTGCATGTGTGTGAATATCTGGATGTCCACACAATGCAAACAATAAAAAGGTACATTCTGATGCGTCTTGAGCCGCCTACACATGATAAACGATTTGCTCTCTGCGCACCGCTAGGTAGGGCGCATAGAGCAGGTCAGCGGCAACTAGGTCAAAGTTGAAACAATTTCAAATTTCAGCACAGCTCAAAGTGGCAAATCCGAGCGGTGTGCGATGCCAAGGGTAGCACTGCGCATAGTTGGGCGGCACCACTCTCCCCATAACAAATCAATGGAACGGCCAGCGCAAAGCGGTTTTGCCGCCTATCATGTGTAGGCAGCTTAAGTCAGTCAGAACCTTGTTCATAATGTTGTTATTCAATTAAATATCTGTCTTTCTCTACCATTTATACCTTGAGAGGTTTGGCCTCATTGCGTGCTATGTAAAATGTCACTTCTGCCTATTTTCAGTATTTACAGAAAGGATAACAATGGTTTGGACAGGGCTGAATCACAACTAAGAAAAAAAACAGGTTTTTTGAAAGAGCCGCAGGCTCCTGTTGAATTGGAGAGCAACATATGTGTACACCCTCTAGCTATCTGGGCTGAGACAGTGCCTGATAATGATACCTAATGAATGATATGAAATTCTGAAGAGCAACGGCACTAATGCTTTAATCATAAACTGTGTGGTCTGCAGAGGTAATTACTGACTGTGAGAGTGAATTATAATTCACAGTTAACATATCATGCCAATAAATTGCACATAAAGATATTTGTGTAACCAATTAAAAGTGATAATCTGCCATGAAATCATTTCCCCCCAAAAAAGCATGTAAAAGCAATCTGTTACCGTCTCTGTTGCTATGCAACCACTCTAGAGTCTGTGGCTGAAAGAATGAAACAAGGTTATGAGCTGCAGCACATCAGCCTGACCCGGAGCATGACCTAAAAACCTAGCCGTCATGACAAGGCTCCGGGCTCAAGCGACCTCTGCCTCTGCACCTGTGGAGGTTGTGTTCGGGGCTGACCTGGGGTGACAGCTACACCGTTGCCATTGACGACGGGTCTCTCCTCCTCCTCCTCCTCGGGGGGCTCGATGCTGGCTTTTTCCATGTTGCTGACTGACTTGTTACGCTTCCTCTTGCCCTCGGAGGTGGGTCTGGCGCCCGGCAGCAGCTGGTCCGTTACATTTAGCAGCAGAGCGCTGGGCTCAGCCGGAGGCTTCGGGGTGCCGTAAAAGTTATCTGGAGCAGAGAGGAGGAAGAGTTGTGAGACATTTAGAGTCATTTTTAGATGCGTAACGCTTACCTCTTTTATATTTAGCCGTGCTAGCTGCATGAAAAATGTATCTCTGTTGGTGGGTCGGTCCACCACTTTGGTCCAGACTGGAATATCTCAACAACTATTGGATGGATTGCTGTGACATTTAGTACATGGACATCCTCAGTCCCCAGACGTTTGAATCTTAATGACTTTGGTAAATCCCTGACTATTTTCCAAACGCCACCATGAGGTATATATACATATTACATATTTTTGGCTGTCAATGAAATATTCTGTCAACAATTGGATAGATTGCCATGGGACTTGCTACAGATATTCAAGGTCCCTAGATCAGGGGTCTTCAATGTTTTTTTTAAGCCAAGGACCCCTTAACTGAAACAGAGATGGAGCAGGTAAAGCCCTACTCCATTTATTGTATAAAATTAAGTTGCATATAAAACTGGGCTTACAATAATTTGTAGGGCGGCCTAAAGCCTACTGTATACATACCTTTTTTGCATAGAATACTAAGCTATTCAAATAACCTACTAGTTATATAAATTATAAATCATGTTTTTATGTTAAACATGTGGCACAGTGAATCATTAGGATTAACTGTATTTGTGGATGGCCTTAGGGACTACCTTGCCTAGACGAGTAAACAGTGGGGATTTATATTTGCTAATAATATGTTGGATTTATTTTAAGACTTTTTATTTTTTTAAAGAAACTTTCAAAAATTAACAATAATATGGAGGCTGACTCTGAGGACGCCCTAGGGGTCCTGGACCCCCTGTTGAACATCCCTGCCCTACAGGATTAACTGTATTAACTTTGGTGATCTCACATTTTATCTAGAGCCGTCATCAAATTTTTTATTTGCCCTTTACTTTGGTTTATGACAAACTAATTAGCAATGTTAGCATGCTAACAAGCGAAACTAAGTCTGTGAAGCTGGTAAATATTACCCGCTAAACATCAGCATGTTAGCATGTTTCTGTGTGTAACAAGTCAAAATGTTTGACAATACCAAAATGAAAAAAAAGGACATAAATGATTTTTAAATAAAAAAAGTAAATGAAAAGACACTAAGGGAAAATCATAGCAAAGAGGCCTGAAGATTTCAGAATCTAAGGATGAGAGACGTGGGAACAGTAAGTCAGAAGAGCGTCGTGACTCCCCTGCACCAGCTACAGGGAGGATGAGGTGCTCTGTGCCTTTTACATGCTGTTCCATGTTGAACCCAGCTGATCCATGAACACACAAGCTGGGGGCCTTAAGATCATCATGTCTTACAATATTACAACAGTAATCAAATCTGCACAAAGCAACGCATGTTGCAAAGAAAAACACAGACATCATCAACTAATTACATCCATTTTTGGGGGGTGACCGTTGTGGCCAAGTTTTCCATCTTTTCCCCTGCGCATCGATCATTTATCAGACCATGCACAGATTCCCCTGGCATATGACTAAATAATCACTGTATCTGTAGGTTTCAGTCTCTGGCCAGAGCCACCCTTCTGGAAACTACAGTTTTTTTTACTTGGCTCTGACTCAACAACCCATTCAGTCTTCTATGTTGATTTTTACATTTTACTATCCTTCCTTTTGTTTGTCTGCCGAAAGCAGCCCTTTGACAGTCTCCATCAGTCATTGTTAATACCACATAACTTATTTTTGTTTTACATTAAGGGTCACTGTAAAGATTTTCTTTTTATGAACTATTTTCTTCTAGAGGTTGAAAATGCTAAAAAGAAAAAAAAAGAAAAAACAGCTGCCAGCTAAGTATGTGGCTTATAGTATGAGTAACTGTGAGATGCTTCTGGAAAGACATTTAAATGTTGAGCTATTTAAATGTCATTTTTCAATGCTTTCGATGTGAACAAACAAACTCCCACCCACATCTTTCACAGTGGAAAACTATCCAGAAGCAAATAAAACTGACTGTATCTGCATGGTGGTAAATAAGGAAATTGCTTTTGTTTGTTTTTTCCGAGTGAACCGACCCTTTAAATAAAAGGGTTATTTTAGGTTTCCCTCTATGGCCCATAACTCTCAGGCTTGAAAAACATTTCATAACGTAGTGAAATAACTGATATTGTTGTTGAGCTGAATGCTAGACTTTTATTTTTACCCTCTGAAAACTTGACGTTTTGGAGATTTTCACACAACAATGGCAAGGTTTTGTGCTTGAGACGCAGATGCTTGAGCGAGATGTCAAATCATGTTGAGACAAAGTCTGAGAGAGGCGGTTTTCTTTTAAAAGATTAGACACTACACGTCTCTGCGGCTATTTTAAACCCGAGAGCATGAAAGAAAGTTGAAGAGATTGTCCTCACTGAATCAGCTCAGAGGACATCAGCCACAGATTAGGTCTGCAGTAGTCCTCACCAGGTTTGCTATTAGATTAGCCCATAGTACGGTAGCTATCTCTTCGGCTTCACTCAACTGTCCCTGGCAGAAATATAAGACAGATATCAGAAGACGATGCAAGTGGAAAAAATGGTTCTAATGCACTGGGTTTGAGCATTAGAGACAATCTCAGACACCGACTGCATACAGTTTTGGGGGCAGGAAAAATAGCCAGAGTAATAAAAAAAATAAAAACCTCCCTCTGTGTTGTAAAGACCAAATGAAACATTGTGTTCACATTCTGGATAACATGAAGGCTGCAATGAAAAATGGAGGAGAGTAGCTGTAAAAAGATCAGGACAACTGTCGGGATTAGAACCCCCAAACCACAAACAAATCCTGGAGCCTCAACGAGCTAGAGATCTGCCTCTGACAAGAAAGAAGAACAAGTCCAAGTGCTCCACGTGTGAACTTTAATAACAGTATCACAGAAACCTGGACTTTTTGAAGTTTATGTAAGTGGGGGAATTGCTGTCACATCTGACAGCTGCATTGATTTCAGTCTAGGCTTTTATTTACATGCTGATAAAACTGAGAAAGAGAAATGAAAGTCTAAATTAACAAAGTCCCCAAAATGATTCTTGGAAAGAAAACAAAGAAATGCCAAAGCATGATTTAAATCACATTTTGCAAACATTAAGAGCCAAGATCAAAAAATCAACAAAAAAAATTGATGTTTATTTTTTTCAAAGAGAAGCCAAATAAAAAGGCATTTTGGGCTTCTGGGTTTCTAGATGTAAACGACCTTTTCATCATTCTGCATTGAGCATAAGAGCCTGATTGATAATGGATACTAATCACTTTATTTTCTGGCAAGGATGTAAAATATGTGCAACTTGTAAACACAAACCAACAGCACTCCAGTCGACCTGGAGCACAGACAGATTCAACACAGGTGGACAATTTCATTATTTATTTGACTTTTCAAGTTTAATATGACTGCTACCTAGGGCTGGAATCAGTACCCGATGCCTTTAAGGCAGGGATCTTCAACAGGGGGTTCGGGACCCCTAGGGGGTCCTCAGAGTCAATGCAGGGGGGCGTCCAAAAAGTCTTAATTTGAATCCCACATATTATTATCAAATATAAATCCCCACTGATGATAGGCTCACTGGCCTATAGTCAAGGTAGTCACTAAGGCCATGCCACATGTACGTATGTTTAACATTAAAAGATGATTTATAAAACCATGGCAACAATTATTAGGCTGTTTGAATAGCTTAGTATTTTATGCAAAGAAATGTATGTATAAAGGCTTTAGGCTGCCCTACATGCTATTGTAGGCCTAATTTAAACTTAATTTTATAAAATATATGTAATAGGGGGTCCTTGCTCCATCTCTCTTACAGTTAAGGGGTCACTGGCTTAAAAAACGTTGAAGACCCCTGCTTTAAGTTTTCGACAGAAATAACCCAGTACCAAGTAGTATTGAAACCTTAAAAGATACTTGCATTCGATCCTTTTTGTACCCAGATCAAGAAAAAAAAAAGAGACTATTTGTATGGTAACTTGGGCTCTAAACCAATCAAAGTGTTCTTTGATTTAATGTGATGTGTGATTGGCCCACTACTGCAGCAGCTACAACCCATGCAGTCTGTGGTGTGGTGAGGTTGAGTGTGTGTATTTGACGTGTATTTGATTGTATTTGAGAGGGCAGTTCACCGCGCCGAGATGCCACCAACATGTTCGAAAGTATGGCTGTACTACACGCCTGAAGGCCTCTGAAAAAAATAAATGCATTAAATGTGGAAAGATTATTTCAAATAAAGAACTCTCTTGGTATGGCTATCACTTTGAAGGGTAGTGGTATTGGTACTGCCAAGAAAAATCTGGTGTTCTCAAGAATTACAAACTCAAGCGACAGAGCTAACCTGACTCCGCCAGATGGATCGCTTCGCATTTGCTCGGCATGTCCATCTAACTACTGTTAGCGATAGACGGGCCAAATCAACCAATCAGATCAAACTCTTGCCGAAACCAGTAGGGAGAAGAGCAAAAACATCTTTTCCTCCGAGAAAAGCCTCCAGTGCTGTTTTTTTGCTCTTCTGTCAATAAAGGAATACTTTCTAATTCAAATAAAACTTGCGCGATAGCTACGCTCATCTCATCCGTGGAAGCTGCCATGTTGTTTAGACTGAACAGTCGCTTCTTGTTGCGTCACACCTAAACCCGCCTCAAAACCAACGCTGATTGGTCGGGCCGTTTGGCGAACGGCTCCAAATTTTCTCTATCTCAAGATGCCAGACTGATCTGCGAGTGGAAAACTGGAGCTCGCGAGATCAGGATGGTCTGAAGAGTCTACGACAGAGCAGCATTCGAGGTACGAGAAAGAGAAAAGGGGAATTACAGGTTTCTCAGCTTTGGAGGTGTACAAGTGGAACAACCCTTCAGGTAATGTGAATTTAAGACCCCTGATTTGAATCCCCAACAAATGTGATTTCTCAGACATGAAGATGAAAAAAATCTAAACGTATGTGCCATAACATAAACCTATATTGTAGCAACGGTAAATGACCCCCCCAGGAGTCTGTGTTTCTAAGTTGAGAAACATTAAGGATACAATTGAAAGAGAAGTAAAAGCACTTCCCGCACAAATAGTTCCTCCTCCCAGAGTGAGTAGCAGTGAGATGTCAGGAGTTCAGCCTTTCTTAAGGACGCATGCAGCGGGAACTGCACTGACAGCTTCCTGTTCTTTGTAACACCAACTCAAACCTTTCCTCTGCTCTAACAACCAGCTGATCCTCAATTCAGCCTTCTTTTTAAATGTCACCCCGCCTGCCTTTCTTCCACATCTAATTAGCCATTAAATTATTAAAATATCTTAAACGCTCAATGATGGCAGAGTGACCACGCAAAAGAAACTCTATCTAGCTCGCCCCGCGGAAGGCAGCTCCCATCGGCGAAAGGATCTAACACTGCTTCTGGCAACCGACTGTTAAATTGGCCATCTGCCATTAGGGGTGGGAATCACCAGAGGCCTCACGATACGATATTATCACGATACTTATGTCACGATACGATATTATTGCGATTTTAAAGATATTGCAATAGTCTGCGATATATTGCAATATATTACCTTTTTTCCAACTTTTGGAATTTCAAATGATGTCCCGAAAGGACAATTTTGTCAACATCTGTTGTATCTAAAAATATACATTTCTCGGTTTGTTCATCACACTTCAGTTTTATTGGTGCAAAATGTGATTGTCAAGCAGACAAACTGACCAACACATATATCATAAAAGATCGATACTTGGCGTCTGTGTATCGATACAGTATTGCCACGAAAAATATCGCGATACTATACTGTATCGATTTTTTCCCCCACCCCTATCTGCCATTGACATTTTTTTTTTCTGCATCCTGCAGTGGTGGCAGGGCGGCAGAGACTGGAGTCAGGTGGGAGAGAAGAAAGTTAGCTGCTATGTGTTATAATGGCAGGGGTCTCCTGAGTGTTGGAAGCGGCCAGGCAGACCAGGGGCTGCTTTTTTCCGAGTGGTTTAAAATCCAAACCTCGGGCCTGTCTGACCACAGGAGAGAGGGAATTGTGTCTGTTTTGATTAAGCAACTGAAGAGCCACTGCAGCCAAAAGAGAGCTAAGATAAAGGTACTGTATGCATATGTGTGTGTGTGTGTGTGTGTGTGTGTGTGTGTGTGTGTGTGTGTGTGTGTGTGTGTGTGTGTGTGTGTGTGTGTGTGTGCTTCTTCTCTTTATTCAGAATTTACAAAAAGATTTCTTTTCAGTGTCCAACATGACCGATGACACTCTTGTTTCCACAAAGCCAAAAGATGGATGGATGGATGGAAGGATGAGTGTGTGTGCAGCGTCAGGATACGGAGTGATGAGCCCGTCTCAGTATTCATTTAAACCGCTGTCACTCACACACAGAAAAAAAATCTGCCTGGGGTGCCACATCGCAGCACAAATTCCATGAAGAATTTGAAATATAAAAAAAAAAAAAAAGAGGAATAACCACAATCACAAACTAAATCCTTACCTTCATATGTTCCGCTCTCTAGCAGGGCTCCACTTTTCTCCAATTCCATAAACCGATCAATGGTCACGAAATTATAATCCACCCCAGGCACCTCTCCTTCCTTGGGCTGCCTGGTTGTGCCTGTAGGAGATAAACAAGAAGTGTTAGAACTGCTGGAGCTTTGAATGCCTCATCACTGCTAAATGAGAGAAGACTGTAAGTAAGAGTGAGTCATTGTTGAGTGTTTAAGAAAAGATCAGAACATAGCAGAGCTAAGACAAGCTGACCTGGACCCAGCTCTGTTCATTAAGTGCCCTCTTTATTCCCTTTTCTCATTTTCCTTCTTGCACAGCAGGGAGTGAATATTTGAGCGGCGTGCTTTCATGGGGGAGGAGTGTCAAGGTACCATCTCAGATGCTAAGTGATGTAATTTGGACACCAAGAGGAGAAATCAAGTCAATTTTCATGGAGCTGATAGCATGTCGAGGACTCCCTGACAGGAGCTGCAGTTCTGCCAGCTGACTGCGACACAGGAGTGATGAAAATATGTTACCCTGTAATGGCAATTTACAATTTTTTTTTTTCTCTTAAAGATTTCTTTTTGGGCTTTTATTGCCTTTATTGGATAGGACAGATTAAGACAGGAAAGTGGGAGAGACAGGGGGATGACATGCAGCAAAGGGCCACGGGTCGGAATTGAACCACGGGCCGCGGCGGTAAGGACTGAGCCTTTGGATATGGGGCGCACGCTCAACCAGGTGAGCTACCAGGGTGCCCCATAATAGCGGAATTGCAAGTCAACTTCACTGACATGACCAGCATCTCTCTTCCAGTTACTAAAACAATGTGTGACCAAGTATTTATGAGGTCAAACTGAGGTACAAACGGCTTCCTAAATACTTCCTCATCACCGTGTGCTAATTAGACTTGTTAAAGCTGATCCCGGCTGTGATAACACGCAGGCACTCTACCCCTGAGGTGCTCAATGGGTTTTCACATTTGAGCGAGGGTGGTTTCCACTAAAAGGGGAGCCTGTAAAACACACTTGTTAGACCTTTACGACCACATATAAAGTATCCATCTGTGTGATACTGTTTTAAAGTTAGCAGTGGAACAACTGTGCCACTAATCACTCCTGGTAGGTTGTGCGGGGTGAATTGATTTTAAAAGGCTAACCATCTCTACACAAGGTTGAAACAATGTCTGTGTCATGGGCCAGGGAGAGCCAGGAGTTTCTTTGAAACACTGATTACCAAACTTACAATTACACAAAGAATAGTAATCAAGAGAAATTAGCCGTTCTTGAGACTACCCTTTGGGAAAATATGGGTACTCTCAAGGGCCTGTTATTCTGGAAAATAACTGGTTTGTACAACCTGTACAAAGTGTTTGTAGCGGTTCCAAACGGCCACACTTAAAGCAACACCAAAGATTCTTTTGTACCTTAAAATAATGTTTCCAAAATCGTTTCAGTGGTTCATCAACTCGTAACAGGGTGAACGGCACTTCTGCATTTGCTTTGCAGCCCTCTATCGGCTATAACCACACTATGCAAGTTTGCCAGATCGGGGAAAATGTAAATGTAAATGGACTGTTTTTATATAGCGCTTTTCTAGTCTTAACGACTACTCAAAGCGCTTTAACATAGTACAGGAACCATTCACCATTCACACTCATTCATACACTGTGGCCGAGGCTACCGTACAAGGTTCCACCTGCTCATCAGATAAACACTCACACAAATTTACACTCCGATGCACATATAATGGGCAGCTCTGAGTTCAGTGTCTTGCCCAAGGACACTTCGACATGGGACTGCAGTGATCGAACCACCAACCTTCCGATTAGCGACCGTTCTACCACTGAGCCACAGCCATCACAGCTGCTCAGCGGATCTGTAGTTCGAATGAGAACGGTAGTGGACAATTCCACTTCCAACCTGTAGGGGGACCGAAGAGGAAAAGGGCTTTGGTGTTGCTTTAATGGCAGATTGAAAAAAGCAAGCCGTCACAGATTGTAATTGTTTAAATACGGGGATAACGTCACAGTTTCACAGTCTCTCCTACAAGGCATTCTACTGTTGCACTCACAGGAAAAAGTGAAAGTAATAGTTTTGTAACCAATGAAAAAAGAGAGCTTGAGAAATAAGTTCCAACTCTGGCTCCTTCCCACCTCTGCACAGCTGACCAATCATAAATGGCATGAAGTGGGTGTGACTGTCGGGTTGGCAGTTTCAGAATGTCACAGAAATTGTCGGACACAGCTCCCCTAATTACGACGTTGGGAAGTTGTGGAGGTAGGTACCGTAGTATGCTTGTAATAAACTAGTTTGTACAACGTTTTGTCGGATCATGTCTTAAGTGTTTATAGCTGTTCTTAACTACACTAGTGTCACAGAGAGGGGGGCCATGTGATAAATTCAAAATACTTTGACACTTCTCTCTTATTCTCTCGTGTGCCAACCTTTGAATATTGCTGTCATTGTCACAACTACTGACCATCTCAGCATCAAACAGAAGAAGAGATGGTCCATCTCAAACATCTAGGTGGTACGATGTCTGAAGATATATGGAATCCATATTATTGGCGTAAAAGTGTGCCTGAAGACATCTGAACTGAAGACACCTTTTCATGAGAAGAAGCAAAACATCAGAGATATGGTTTCGACATTCTCCAGACATCTTCAAACAAAGTAATGAATGGGAAATGAATCCAAATGAGGCCATTAAGCTGCTCGCCAATCCTTTCCAAAGTTTGCCGTGTTAATATGCCGATTAATTCTTACTTAAATGCAGATCTAAAGCCACAAAAGGCTTTACAATCAGCTCGTCTGTTTTTTGTTTACAGAAGATTCCGTCTGAAAAGTCACTTTTTCTCTCAAGCAATCAAGTTGTCAAACATGACTACCATATGGAATAAAGTGTCACCCTGTCTGCACTCTTTCAGCCCTCCAAGCAACATTTTACATTCAAAGCTAAAACATCAAACTGGAACCTGCTGACTGAGTCATTTGCAAGAGCTTATAAGAGCAAATGATCAGCAGGGAATGCTATTATTTGCTGGAAAAAACTGTTAAGTAATGTGTGTGTGTGTTTGTGTGTGTGTGTGTGTGTGTGTGTGTGTTTGTGTGTATGTGTGTGTGTGTGTGTGTGTGTGTGTGTGTGTGTGTGTTTGTGTCGCACCTCCAGCGGAGAGTCTCTTTATTGTGTCTGTCTGCATGGGGGCTTGTGTACCCGTCAGATTAGCCTTCCCTCACAGGCACAGCTACTGACTGAGTAGCACACACACACACATTTCAAAGAGGACCTTTGATGTTGCAAAACTATATTTAGCAGTATCTTCTGCTGGGGACTTCTCTCGGGTGACAATTTCTAAAAGGAGGCAACCACAATGCCTCTCGAATTTCAGTCCTTGTATATGGTTCATGATCCTGTGGTGCAAATCAGCGATTCTCAAACTACAGCCACCTCTGTGAAGTGCAACAATAATGATCTTGGATATTTTTAAGAAGGTATATAATTATTATTTACAATGCCTTGATTACAACAAATCGGGAAACTCATTAAGGTTAAATAATGCATCCATCTTTTTGTCAGCCTACGGGAGCTTGGATTCTCAAATCTCCTCAGGTGTGTGTCTGAATTTGGGCCATTTCAGGAGTGTGGGAAGCTCGTTCTAAAAATAAGTAGTTTTTTTTTTTGCACAGACACGCTTCCTATTAGTCAGGTTTTGTTTAGTTGGCTGACAGAATGAGAGAAAAGGAAAGAAAAAAAGATAGTTCAAAAGATAAACTAGACTTATTCAGTATTATGGTATTAAGTATATTAAGTGCGTGAGGAAGTTAAGATATAGCAATGGAGCCTATTGTATGTACGCTGGAGCTACCGGAGCACCGACTCAAAAAAGTAAACACAGTACATTAGAGCTATGGTGGCAAGAGATACCATGGAGACTGCAAGAACTGTGATTGGTCGGCTTGGATTGTTTGTGTTTTCTCCTACAAATTTCCAATCTCAGTGGAGATTGTTGCTAGGGAAGAAAACATCAAGTAAGTTGGAGAATTGCTTAATACTAGACATCTATAACAAACTGTACTTTGATGTAAACATCAAAGAATTCAAACATGTATAGAGTTACTCAAAAAAAAAAAGGGGTGTTTTTGTGATTTAAGCCCCCAACGTCGTCTTCCAGGCAGCGCTGCCTGGAAGGCACTAGGATTAGGCAATGGTTAGGTGCCTTGAAGTTGACGGTTGCAGCACTGCCTTGAAGTCGACGTTGGGGGCTTAAAACACCAATGAGCAAAAAAAAAGGAATAAAGAGGCATATTAGCAGTTTCATGCTTTTGGTTTTAATTTGAGACCATCAGCAAGAGCTGGTGAAGGTGTCAGGAAATGACACCTTCAACAGGAAAAGAGATCCCAGGTATGTCACAGGCAGTGTTGTAATTATAATAGTATTAATAATAATTCATTATATATATATATATATATATATATATATATATATATATATATATATATATATATATATATATATATATATATATAGCCTATAAGTACTGGGTGTATATGTAATGTACATTAGTTGCACCAAGTTTAAAAGAGAGACTGAATAAGTAACAGTAGCAAAAAAAAAAGTAACCACTTTAAGATGAAACTGACAGCTTGACACTGCAAATATGGCCCTGGCTTTAATGATTACTTCAGCGTTTAAAGATTGCATGGCAACAGTGTGATTTTTAGTAGGCAAACCTTCCAATTGTCCCTCTATATCATAGAGTGATATCAAATGACTTTGGGGTACACTGCAATTAAAGCATGACACAAAGAGGTGCTGCTATCAGCAGATGAAATCCAACAATATAAATCAACTCCTATGCTGGGAGCATCATCTGCCGTGCACCATTAAAATTAAGTATAAATCCTCTTAAATCCTTTTAAATGTTACTGCTGCTTACGGTAGCAGTCTCCACAGACAACAACCAGACAATGAATAGTGAACTCGTAAATAACAGGCCATTTGTACCTTGTTACATTGGAATATTCATGAGAACCGTTTCTTCTCCTGGGATGCAAGTGAACAAACAAGAGAGAAAAAGGGCACAAAAAGACAGACAGGGAGCAATGATAATGGCCATTGAGATTGTGATAGTAGGAGGAAGAGGCAAGCACGGGCAGAAACAGGGACGCATAAAGGGAGGCAGCATGTGCAATGGATGAGAGAGCAGCTTAAGTTGCAGCGTGGGCTGAGGCTCTCGTAGCCTACAGCCATCCTGTTGTTCTCCAGCATGTCCTCCAAGCCAGATTCAACTCCACAACCACAGGCCACAAGTCCAACTCTCACTTGTGCAGCTGAGCACTATTACCGGACGCCCCGGTCACAGCAAACATTTCATAGCCGCAACTACTGCTCCTACAGAATACATTAACATCGCTCTAAGTTACCTCTATGTTAATAAAACACTATATTAAATGCATGACCTTTTTGCCCGGCTTCACACAGAACCTGAGATAACTGTAGGCAATATAAAACGGCTTAACACGGAGCCAGAAAATCTATTGAAAACAAAGGGTTTATATCCAGAGAAGATCCCAAGGCATCGTAGAGACATTGTACTGTGCATTTATGACAAGTCAAAGCATGTGTAAAGACCCTGAAGAAATGATTATACCATGAGCGTTTAAACTAATCATTTCCATACAGTTATATAGAACGGTGTAAAGCAATTGAAACAAGAGAGAAAAAATATCAGAAGTGACTCGAATTTAGTCTCTAATCTTTGGATATACTGATTGTGTACATGTCATTCCCCCTCTTTCTCCCCCTTCAATTCTAAGCTGTCCTGTCAATAATAAAGGCCTAAAAATGCCAAAAAAGAATCAAAAAAAATATATATATATATATATATATATATATATATATATATAGACAGAAAATAAGGTACATATTGCATGAGTAATATACTTTCACAGGCTGAAAGTTTAAGTAAGGTAAGGGATAAACGGTTTAGTAACATGACACCTTCTCTTTCTCAGAACGTGGAGCAGCTGAATCTGAGCAAAACAGCCGGATTCAAACACTTCAATACTACTAAGAGATTCTAAAATTCTGGATTTTCTACCTAGAAAGGTTTTTATAGTGTTGGTGGCATTGCCATCAGCTCCTGGAAATGTTTTTAATACCGCTCTTGGGATGGCAACGTCTACCACTTTGGTCCGGACTCAAATATCTCAACATCTATTGGATGGACAACAAGTTAAACTATGATGATGAACATGGTAAACATCATGCCTGCTGTGGACAAGATTTCTATTTTTAGTGTTAGCATTAAGTTGAGGTCAGCAACAGGTGACTGTTTTCCTTAATGTACTGACAATTGGTGGCAATGATAGTATACTTACTGTTTATTAATTAAACAACCAGAGCACTGCATATATTTGACTGTTATTGCTGTAGCTTTGGGTGGACAATAACGTTAAGCAGCTTGTTATTATCACTAAATGAATGCCTTGCCTCTGGTTTTAATACACACACAGCAAAATACAGGCCTTGTAAGCCATTCATTGAGTTCCTTTAATTAGTTTAGTGCAGTATATCTGAATTTTCTCTGTGGTGTATGAGGAAATATGTGCCACACAGTGAGGTGACATACTTCAAGACAGACTGTATTCATCTACACAGCATGCATCATCTTTGCTTAAGTCTCTCCTCTCTGTTCTTTCCGTCTTCCCTCTTGTTTATTTAACCTTCTACTCCACACACTCATTTTAAATGCACAAAGTAATAGAAATGTAATCCAGCTATTGAGCTCCAGCAGTGTTCACCACCCCTTTTTATACTGTTCTAACAGCCCAGTGTTGTGGACAATTGCATCAGGCCGGATGTGCAAGGCAGGTCCTGCGCTTTCACGACCTAAACCCTCTGTTATGACTGGCCACGGCAGTGTCAGCACAGCCTATTGTAACCACCCTAATCTTGCCATTAGCCAATTAGGAAGTGACGGGCAGCCGTAATGCCCTTGCATTAGAGGGATGGATTAGTTTGCCATTCAGCGCCTGCCTGCCGCCTGTGGGCAAATGGACTGATGGAGGACAGTGAACCGCTGCAGCGCGCCAACAAAAGCTGCTTTCATCACACTTTGCCTTCACAGACCGCAAGTGTGGCGATGTGCCTATTCACAGTTTTCACTGATGATGCACAGCAATGTCTTAATCAACTGTGATTACATATCATTTAAGCGGTAATAAAGTCTATCGAGCAGGGAGTGCAGAGGAGGCTGCTGTTTTCACTGAGCTGACGATGAAAGTTAATATCACTGCTTTGCAGTCTAATGAAATTGACCGTGAATGTCTCTCTTCCTTGGCAAAGCTCAGATGCAAAACCTCACTTTTTGTTCTTGATCAGAGATCAGTCCTTTTTTTCTCATCTACCCCACACCTAATGAGATTTCAGGTTCATTCAAGTTCAATGAGATTGACTGTGTGTTGCTCCCCTGGTTATTGACAGCCAGTAATGTGGGATAGATTGGAGAAAGCCAAGCAGTGAACCACGCTCCCCCTGCCTGCTGGCCCTCTGCCGCCCTCCCCTGAATTCCATTAATAGCTCTGCCCTCCAGGAGGTGCTGGGTGGACCGGCTGTAACACAGCCAGAGATATTGATGACTGCATCCTCCCCCAAGGAGAGAGGAGAGGAAAGGGAGAACTGAGTGGAGAGGGCTGATAAAGAGATAAAGAAGTAAAAGGGGGAATCATAATGGAGGCCAGTAGTTTAAAAGTTAAAAGGTACTAATCTCCTGGCACATTCTGGACAAAAACACATAATTGCAGACCACATATACAAGACAGAAACTGACTATGATGTAACCACTCTGGAAGTGGATATGTCACCATTTGTAATTTGCAATTTCCATACCACGACATTCACAAAGTGTCCTCTAAATAATGTATTCCAATGGTCATTAAAGAGACAAACTAGCAGAAATAAATTGTAAGACAACTACTTACATCTTTCCTAAGATTTAAATCATTTTTATGCGTTTCCTCTGAGCAGATGATGTCTTGGGCTTAGTTATCTGCAAAACATTTGCAATGATATATTCCATTTGCAACTTTTTCTTGTTGCTTGTCAACTCACAGTAGCTAATGCTCGCTGCCTGACAAATTCAGCAATTATACTTTCTGTTCAACCAAAAACGCACAAAGATTACAAAGCATTTTCCAAACTTAATTAATATTGCTCACATATCCAAAACAGCATTTTCTTCCTGTAACCCTAATGCAAGTAAGCACCATTCACAGATACTATTACAATTTTCCTAATAAAATCACAGTGACACTGTTACTGCAAACTCGTGTAAAAAGATCAAGGGCTGCTGCTTGAAATCTAATTTATTCAAACACATGAAGCTGGAGCCTCACATTCTGCCAAACCACATCAAGTGAGCACAGATTAAAGCATCTGATAATACCCTGTCAAAATGTGAAAAGACATCCCTGTAAATGGATTGAAAATCTATAAATGCAGTTAAATGATGTATTTTGATGATAAATTTACACATCATATATTTTCAGCAGATCTGACGTTAGAGTTAAATAACCTGTATACATAAGTAAAAGCAATCACAGCATTCCGGGATGGGAGAAAAACATGCTCTGGTTTATTGGCATTTCTTTAACTAATCACAATCATCTTGGGAGACGCTAAGTGGTGACACTGCAAAATAGCCTCGGAAAGGAACTTGTTTTGGTGGAACATGTGTTCAAAGGTTGTTTTAGTTGAGCAACTGAAAACTCAGATTGGACAGATAGTCTAGCTAGCTGAGGAGCAGTTAACCATAGTCCTCAGAAATCCAACAGAGTTTAACACCAACACAAAGAAATCGTAAGGTAAGAGACATACGGCGGAATTTCCGGCGGCAACGGCGCAATCCCGGAAGTGGAAGGTCATGAATATAGACTATAGGCAATATGAATTTAATCAGGAACAAGAAAAGGCTGTCGAGCGGACTCTTTGTTAGAGCTAAACATTTAGTCAATGGACCAAAGATTACATTTTATTAATTGATTAATCCTCAAAATCTGCTTTCAAGCTAAATTGCCAAACATTCTGTCATTCTGACTCCAGCTTCTCAGTTTTGAGGATTTGCTGCTCATTGTAGTCACGTGAAAATAAAATAAATGGCCCATTAGTTGATGATGAAAATAATGACTTAGTTGTGGCCCTAGTCTCGATACCAAAAAATGCAGAAAATAAGACAGGAGCATGAAAAACATCTTACATATCCTCTAGTTAATGGCCAGTAATGACACTTAAACTGTTGATGCCGAGTGAATACTAAGTCTGCAGCAAAGTGCAGATGTTACTCTAGAGCCCATGCCCGGCATTCAGACACTTAAGAGAGTGATAAACTACCACAGAGTCCATGACCGTGGCAGATCGGCTTGTCATTGCAATGAGCTCTCTGTATTGATTAAGTGCTGTATCAAACACATTTGGGGACAAGACGTGGTGCTGAATCCCAAAAGTTGGCAGCAACAAGAATGCCTGACATTCAAGTTGCAACTCAAGCATATATGCCTATCCCACACATGTGATGCAGTCTGCAGCTAAGATACATACACACAGTGTAAAAACAACCTACCCCTACACAGGGATGTCATCATGATATCTGTTATCATTGAGTATTGAATCAGAGCGCGGTCTCTCTCGTGGGAAGATGTGAATGACTCCTTTCATTGCATCGCAGGCTCCATCTATTTCTTCTTGCTCCTTCAACAGCAACTAAAAGAGATCGCCTTTGGTCTCGCTCCGCATCCCAACTTCCATGAAAACCAAAGCCATCGTGTTTGCAGGGGTGAGCCGAATGTTGAAATGAAGAAAACGAAGAAGAATAAAAAAAACAAACACACTAATAATTCAGAGCTGTGGAGGAGAATCTTGACAGGCAGCAGGGCGAGCGTTACAAGACCCCCCCGCCCCCACCCAAAAAAAAATATCAGCGAAAACACAAGAAGGCCGTTTCCTTTTCCTAGCAGCTACTCCAATTTTCCTCTGAATCCAGGGAGGACTGCAGCACACATTCACACGCACGCACACACACAGCCAACAATGGGCAGGTACAAAGAGAGAATAAGAAGAGGGAAGAGAAAGAGAGGGCAGAGATATAGAGAGATTAAGGGAAAGCTGATGTCATCTGTTTGGATATGTTGCCCTGGGGTGGGTGTTTTTCAGGGTGTGTGTGTGTGTGTGTGTGTGTGTGTGTGCGCAGTGATCAGGGATGTGAACGTGCTGCTTTGTCAGCCTAATCCCCCCCAGCCGAGGCCACACTGGCTCGGGCACATTACCACCCAATGACACAATCTGTTTGTCAGGACGTCCCGTGCAGTTTTTATTCATTTATAACAGTCGTGATGGACTGCCTAGCCCGAAGCCTCAGACTGCCCGTCCTGCCAGAACAACAACCCAACATGTATCCCATCGACCCCCATTTAAACTCTGCTTTCTATCAAACGCCATCCACCCTCTCAGTCCTCCAGTGTCAACAGCTGCAACGTCAGGAGAGCCAATTTGTTTTCAGTATCAATAAGTGAGGGATTTGAACCGACAGCCCGCTGGGTCAGAGAGGCTGGAATAATCACCACACTCCGCATGATAGTAATCACCTCATACTGAGACCTCTTGGTCTTTTAATACCAGAAGCTAAGCTATCTCCTACAACCATCCATCACCTCTGTCCCTTTCCTGCTACTGGACCTACAGGGGCTGTATACGTGTGTGTGTTTGTGGGTGTGTGTGTGCGCGTTTGTGTAAAATGTGAATAAAAAGTTCTTAGTAAGTCTTACCTCTAGTGTTAGAGCGACCGGAGATTACAACTGAAGGAATATGCCATTATTTTGGTGTTGTGGAATTTAACTGTCAAAAAATTGAAAGATGGTGTAAAACAAAAGAAAGGTATTTTTCCTGGGTTTTGTCACACCTGCTGTTTGTCATATTTATTACCTCGGCCAAGGAGGTTATGTTTAAGGCTCGGTTTGCCTGTTTGTTGGTTTGTTTGTCGGATTACTGAAAAAGAATGAATTAGCCAATACATGTTTTCACTGTTGTCATGGATATACTACAAACAACCAACTGGATTACTTATTATATAAAGAAAATGGCTACATTTGACAAATATGATGCAAGATCTGAAGTTACTCAGGAGTTTAAAGCCAGTTCAGAAACAGGAAATCACTGGAAAAAGTAAGTTTGGGTATATACTTGAGCCATAGGCAAAAAGCCCAAAAAGCCCTTATTTCTTCCTCAAGCCGTGGTCTGTCGCAAGAAACTTCCACTGTATTGCAATTAAACTGTCAGTGAACAGAATGACCACAGCTGGTGAAGAAGATTTTCGCTTGGACCTTGGGAAGTGCTGTGACTTTAAAAAAAAAAAAAAAAAAAAAAAAAAAAAAAAGCTCTAACGATGGCACTTGTGGTAAATTTGACTCCTAAAAGAATAAGCATTGATTTAGTTGTCAGTGTTGCATTCAAGGCATTTAATGCGTCAACTAAAATTTACTCTGAGTTGTCCGACAAATGTTTTAAGTGTCCAGGCTGATACAAAGCCATGAATAATAAATGGGATTCTTTTTTAGAAATGATTGCAAATTATTTATGGATCATCCTCCTTCTTTTAAATCGCTCAAAGCGGGGGGAAACAAAGCTCTCAGAGTAACGTGCTACGCTCGGAGTAAACAATGGTTTGCGGGGGAAAAAAAAATTCTATAAATAACAATGAAGGTTGTGTTCAGATAGACTCGCTCATCTGAAGGTGGACTAAAGGATGGAGAGGAGTGAGGAGGTGCTAGGTGGTTTGTCAGAAGAGGAATGAACTCGGGGAAACTTTCCTTTACCTTTTGTCTAAAAGAATTACTGCATGAGTATTCGTTGTTAGTTGTTGTTAGTTACGTGGGTCATTTTTTCTTCTTACACATGAAGTAATTTACTCACCACAAAGGACTGAGATGGAAACACATATTTTGTAACTAACTGAACTGCAACATGAAATGCTAAAAAGCTAATTATCAGTGATGGATTCAAACAACTCAAATCGTTTAACTGGTAAACATTAACACCAAGGCAAAAATAACAATGATCTTACTTGATATAACTCTTAGTTGTACCTTTCCCTGTCAGCGTTCAATCACGAGGGCCAAAAATACTATGCTTTGACAGTACAGCACTATATTCTACTACTGTACTATACTATACTGAAGTCTGTTTATCACAAGCCCATAGCATGTGTAAGATTGAATGAACTCCATACCAACTGGTTTCCAACATCATCAGGGGTAAAACAGGGCGATGCTTTTCTCCCACATTATTTGCAATTTATATAAATGATTTGGCAAAGGAAATTAAAGCATTGAATTGTGGGATAAGATGTGGAAATGAAATGATAAGTATTCTTTTGTACGCAGATGATATAGTACTACTGTCTCCATCTGAAGATAATCTGCAGCGCATGCTCTCTTATATTGATGATTGGTGTAATAAATGGAGATTGTTCATCAATAGAAAGAAAACGGAAATAATTCACTTTAGAAAACCTTTAACTACTTGCAGCACTTATGAGTTTAAAATTGGGTCAAACAAGTTGAACTTTGTAGACTCATATAAATATCTAGGTTTTTATATTGATGAACATGAATTTTAGAAATGGTGTTAAGGTTCTTTTTGATTCAGCACGTAGAGCTTTGGGAGGAATTATTGGTAAAAGCAGGAATCTGAAAGACATAAGTTTTCAAATGTATTCTAAATTGTTTCAAGCCTGTGTGTGCCCTATACTTGATTATATTGTGGGTGTTAGAGGACTTAGGAATATATCTAATTGTGAATTAGTGCAAAATAGTGCTATAAGATATTTTCTGGGTGTGCATAAGTATACCCCTACATTGGCGATAGTGGGAGACATGGGATGGGAATCATGTGAGGCTCGCTGGAAGATATGTATGGCCCAGTTATGGAATTGTCTATTAGATATGGACGCAAATAGGTTGACAAGGAAAATATTTCTCTGGGATAAACACATTCTTGGTCTTTGGTCTAACGACATATGCAAATTGTTTTGTAATTATGGTTTTGGGGATTTGTTTCTTAATAATGAAAAGCTGAATATCGGTTTGTTTAAAGAATCTGTGTTTGCTAAAGACAAAAAGCAGTGGGCTGATGATATATGGGCTAAGCCAAAATTGCGTATTTTTGTAATGATAAAACCAGAATATGGCACTGAGAATTATGTTGTATATAATTTGTCAAAAAGGCAAAGATCCTTATGTGCTCAAGTGAGATCTGGTGTTTTGCCTTTGACTATTGAAACAGGACGATATGTTAATGTAGAAGAGGAAAAACGTATCTGTCCTATGTGTTGTTTGAATGATGTAGAAAATGAGTTCCATTTTGTTTTCTATTGTCCTTTTTATTGTGAGCAGCGTGATTTTTTGTTTTGTAGGATAAAAGCAGAGATTGATTTGGTGAATATGGATGATGCTCAAAGATTGAGATGGCTGTTCACATATGAAACATATAGATTGGCTAATTATTTAGATAAAGCCTGGGAGAAGAGGAAAAAAGCTCTTTATCGAGTGTAGATGAGAACTAGTCGTTTGTGTGTGGTATTTGTGTACGTGTATATACATGTATGTATGTGTATGTCTATATATTTGTATTCATGTATTTGTTCGAAGGATTTGTATATGCAACGGGAAGATGTTTGTTGAATAAGTGAATTTGTGGTGTCTTGTAATCCCATGTGGGATGGGCCAAGATGTTTGGCATGACACAGAAATAAAATATAACTAACTAACTATATTCAATAAAGTTGGGTTTAGTTATCTTAAACGACAAACTTTGGCTGATGTGAGTCATCTGTGTTTTGGTAATAGGCCCTTCTGTATTATTAAGCTTCAAGACAGATATAGTATATCTGAACATTCAGACCAATGTGGACTGAAATTATGACTTAGATGTTGGCATGAACGCAGCTTGAAAGTCAAAAGGTAATAATTACGATCATTTATATGGGATGAACACTGCATATGTTAAATAACCATCTCTGTCTCCCAGATCTTATCTGGTGAGTATGTTATTATAATTATTATTAGAAATGATGGGCAAAAATATATAGACTTTTTTTTTTCTTAAGATTTTGGATGTATTGAAATAAAAAAAACAGTGAACGGTGAATCACTTTTGACACCTGTAACTGTGAAATTTCCCTTAATACTTTTTATGTTGAACTTTTTGAATTCCCCTCGAGAACACAAGACGAAAGAAGAGTTTACTACGAAATTCAATGTCCATAATAATCTTTTTTTTTCTCGTTTTTGTGATGGTTGGGAGTCGAAATTGAAAGTGCGATCAAAAGTCGATTAATTACACAGCCTTACTTCAAAAGCTGTAATTGATGTGTGTTTAATGGCCAAGAACTCAGTCTGGATCACCATCAAAAGCTACAGTTTTCTCTTTGTCAAACAGTCCTCTGCAGTAACAGCACAGTGACTCTTAACTAAATGAACTTTTAGAAAATCAAATCAAACAGCAGACATTCACATACTGTACCTCTGATACTGTGGCCATCTTTTCCCCCCTCTCTCTCTCTCTCTCTCACTCACACTGTCACTCTCTAACATCCCCTCTTTGATACAAGTATCCATTAATTCAGGATCCAATTACTTGGATTGCCCCTCCCACGAGCTATACATCTCAGATTGCTCGGCCAATGGACGACTCTCTCAGTGCGACAGATCAAATTTCGGCCTCCACAAATAATCCCTCACCAGAATGCTGCTGCTAGCGCCGCACAAACTTTAATTGGATCCTTTTAATAGTGCTCACTATGGCCACTTTCAGCTATGTAATTAGGTTTCCCTTCCTTTAGAGTTTAATGGTTGAAGGGTGGGTGAGGCAAGCAAGAGGGAAAGCGAGAGAGACAAGAGGAGAGGAAGAGAGAGTGAAAAAGGCCAGACTTTCAGTTTTACACTAGAGGTAATCCAATTTCACCCACAGAGAAATCATCGCAATGCTATATATACTTTTTCTATGGGGGTTTTATGGGCTACCATAAAAACCATAGACTGGTGTTGAATATCCAGCCTCATTGACTTTTTGGCTGTGAGCAAAGTGGCCCTCCCTCGCTCTCAGTGACTCTCTTTTGGCCTACACCTGTTCCAACTGGCTCCCCTGTCTAATGCAAAGCTCCAAATGGGGGAGAAAAAAAAAACTAGTTCCCTAAACACAGACACCAAAACTCCCCGAACAGAATGCAAATGACAGGATTTCTGGAATGATTAATTTCTGCCACTTGTGAGGCGATTAGGGGGAGTCAATCAAATGAATAATATATGTAGAAGAACTCTATAAAAAAAAAGGCAGTGGCACAGTCACAGGGATGAATGGATGATGGGAGAACAGTAAGCAGCTTAATGACAAATACAAAAGAGACACACCCCCTAGGGATAGACAGAGGACTGACACAGAGGAGGAGCGAGAGAGAGAGAGAGAGAGGTGTAATGGCACTATAAACATACCGTAGATGGATGGGTCACTCACCTGTCCAGGTGAGAATGGACATTCTGTAATTCTAGCTGCTCTGACAGTTCATACCTCAGCAGCAAAACAATGTGTTTGTTTACACCTGTGCTCATCATGAAGACTAAAAACAACAGCAGGGCAGTCCATCACCACCCACACGGCCAAATGATTAGACAACACATTTTCCAAAAGATGTCTGATGTAACGCTGCTGTCATTAATAACATCACATCAGAATCACATGGAGCACTGGAAAACCTAGAGACTACATCTGACGTGGACAATCCAAAAAAAAAAAAAACAGAAGACACACAAACAGTAATGCCTCATCATGTCAGCCAAGTCCATTTGTCAAGGTTAATAAACTTATGTAATCAATATACAGTAGTGCTATGTTAACTACGCACAGTGGTTTTTATTAACCCTCACACACATCGACTCCGCTAGCTGTCCAATCACGTGAATGCTCACAAGTCTTAAAAATGCCAGTGCTCCCCATTGATACAATCTGCGCCCAGTGACGTGAATGCAGCATGAGATCCATCAAAATCATTAAGATCTAGAGCTGAAACGATGGAGTGATCAATAATCAGCGCCTTTTGTGATAATCATAGGACATATTTCTTAAGCAAAAAAATGCCAAGTATCCCTCAATCCAGCTTCTCAATTGTAAAGATCTACTGTGAAACCATTAATCGAGAAATTTGTATTTAAACAATTAGTACGTGCAGTTCTATGCACTTCCAAGCATAAAATGTCAGAAACACTTCAAAGCAGCAGTTGGGGCGTATAACTGAATGAAAGGAAGGTGACTCCAGCAGAACATGTGTGTCTCTCTGGGAGTTAGACTAGCGAATTCTCAATCACCTGTGTGTTTCTACTACCTCAGGAATACAAAGTCGCATCTGTAAAAGAGAGGAAGCATGAAATCAGGAAGAATAGCAAAGAAGAAGACAGAATTGTAGCACCAAAAACCTTTTCCTGTGATACAAAGCATCACTTTCACCCCACTTTTACAACACTGAAAGGCATTATAAGGTTACAATGTATGCGATAAAACATACGGCAGCATAAAATCACCAGCACAACCATCTGGCTGCGGCTTAATTAAATACACTTAATCACATTCGAGCATATGCAACACATTCGTACGCCACGGCAGTGTAGCAAGGAGGGCGAGACGAAAATAGAATCCATTTTGATTAAGACAAAAGGACAATTTCTGAGTGGCACCAAACACCATTACAGCCACAGTGGCGGAGTATAACGAAACGATGGCGCTCAAATTGATTCATTCATCACTCCTGTTATGTTAACCTTTCTTCATCTCCCACCTGCTGGAAAATCTGCGCATTAATCTGCCTCTTTGTGTTAGCGCTATTGACAGCTGAATGGAGAGCAATGACTGCACACGTGAGGGGATGGGAATCACACGCGCTTCCGAACGGCAGGTGTGTCGAATGAATGTGCGTAAAGTTCACAAAGGATACGCAAATAATTGTGTGTGTCTGGGGGAGGAAAGGCTTCAAAAGTGTAACCGTCCATGTATGAATATTGTTGTCAGGGTATATACTGTACGTACATAAATACACTATCCATTGTACTTCTCCACTGATCTGCATACAGTACAGTTTGTTCAATTTATGAACAGGAACATAGTGAACATTCAAATCAACTGTGAAAAAGTGAATTATGCTGCAGTGTTTGAGAGGTTTCTATAGACGTTTTGATTTATTAACCTCCTCCAAGGTTTTGTTTTTGGCTCAGTTTGTAGGTCTGTTTGTTGGTTTGTTTGTCTGTCAGCAGAATTACGGAAAAACTATTGGCCCAATTTTTATGAAACTTGATGGAAGGGTGTAGCATGGGCCAAGGAAGAACCCATTAATATTTGGAGCAGATCCAAATCACGCGGTGGATACAAAAAATATTTTTCCCTTGTTTACATGGTGAGATAGTGTATTTGTGCTGCATTCATGTGGTGTCGGAAAAAAAAGTGTTTCTGATCATATTTTATGGCTCACCTGATTTGTTTCTTTAGCTGTTCATTGTCACGCAAATACTGGAAACAGCTACCAACGTGTTGTTTAAACACTCTGAGCAATAAAATACAACACATCTTGTTTGTAGCGCCCATTTTCTGTGCTCTATGGGTGCCATTCTTGTTTAAAGGTCCCATGGCATGAAAATTTCACTTTATGAGATTTTTTTAACATTAATATGACTTCCCCCAGCCTGCCTATGGTCCCCCAGTGGCTAGAAATGGCAATAGGTGTAAACCGAGCCCTGGGTATCCTGCTCTGCCTTTGAGAAAATGAAAGCTCAGATGGGCCGATCTGGAAACTTGCTCCTTATGAGGTCATAAGGAGCAAGGTTACCTCCCCTTTCTCTGCTTTGCCCGCCCAGAGAATTTGGCCCATCCATGACAAAGAGAGAGACTTCATGGCTTGCAAACAAGCAAAGTGGCAGTTGGTCAAGGCCACACCCCCACCATCCACCTTGCCCCCCCTCTCTCTTCCTCAATAGCATTTAAAGATACAGACACAGAAACGGCACATACTAAGGAAAGCTCATTGTGGGACTCGCTCTAGTGTCTGTAATTCTGCACCAAGGCTGAATTTCGGGAAAGAGACTTCAGATACAGTATTAGGGGACCACTAAGGTCTATATAAAAGCATCCAAAGAGCACCATGTCATGGGACCTTTAAAGGTTGCATTTTTTGAAATATGTTAGGTCCATTTGTGTTTGTGTTATGTTGTGAATGTGAAAATGAACTGCTACCTCCTTCGTCAGCTATAGCCACTGAAAAGAAATAAGCAGAGAAATCAGGCCAATTACAAAAGCTGGTCAGTCTGACATTATATTGCCTGAGCTCGTTACTATTCATTAGCTCGCCCAGTTGGGCTGGGTAAAGGATTCTGACAGCCAGGCTCTCATTGGCTAGCTGTTAGCCAATCAGATTCAAACAGCTTAGCTTGTTGAATATTAATGAGAACTGGTAGAAATCTAGCTGAGTCTTCCTGTAGGCTTTCTACACCACGCTAGAATGGCTTGAAACAAGGTAACCAAGGCATTTTTTTCACAAAAAATCCATGGTAGAACTTCAGACATTACCACAAAGTAATGAAATATGTGTGGCAGGGCACCTTTAACATATTTTTTAAAGTGTCTCCGAGTCGTGTTTGGATTACATTGTAACGGCCGAGAGTCCAAGCAGACAACAGGCCCAGTCACACCACTTATAACGGAAACATTTCGGATGAAACAAATTCATTTAAATCTGTGGATTTGCTCATGGAGGCTAAGTAAATCTGCATTAAGCTTTTTAGAGCAACATTTAACGGCTGCAAACCGTCTTCACTGGGCTGACCTTTCGTTTAGAAAATCTACTAGTAACAATGACATTTCTCCACATGAAGTGTTGGAAGTCTCCGAAGTAAATCCTGCTTGAGTTATTTCAGGTTCGTTTTGATAGTGGTGTTATCCCTTCTCAGTGGTATACGCCCATCATTAAACATACAATTAACAAATGATCCCAAATAACCTCTTCATAATAGTGGCATTATCCTTAAATAAAACCAATAATAATGAGCCCTTGCTGTGTTCATTACATTTACATTTGTGTGCACATATATAAGTGTGTGTATCAATAGTGTATGAAAGCTAGGGCTGTGTGTGTCTGCTGGCAGATAACCACGCAGCATGCAGCATGCAGCTTAGTATTCACCTATCTAGCCCATCCCTGCGTGGAGCCGATGGAAACCCCTTATCACGGACCCTCAGAGCACTACGTCCCTCAACTCAAAACAGCCTGCAGAAAAACGAGGCAAAAATAAATAAAATATGCAGCAAAGGAAGAAAAATACCCTCCCAGAAACCGATATTTTTCCCCTGGAGATGTGGCATCCATTCTTGTTTGTTTATGAGTGTGTCTGCCTAGACCTTAATGTCCTGGATGGGTAAAAATGAAAGGGAGAGGGACAGGGAGACTTAAAGAGTATAAAGGAATGGAGGAGGAGTGAAATAATAAGTCTTGGTTTTTTGATACAGAATGAAGTTATTAAGAGCTGGTGATGGATGATACTTGGAAGCCGAAGAAGGAAGTTGAAAAGGCACAGAATAACAAAACGTCAAGTTCTTATGAAAGTATAGAGGAAATGGAGAGAAAATGGTGATGAATGCCTGTTGTATGAAAAAAAAAAATATATATATATATATATAACACAGACTGTTTTTACAGAAGAATGGGGTATGAACATAATCAGTGCATCAATGTGTGTGCAAGTGTGAGGGATAAAGATGGGTCAGCCAGGCATTTTCCTTTATCGCTCATAATCCTGTGAGGGGGTGGTATAGAGCTGAGCATCATGGGACTTGTGCTTCCTGAATCCTAAGAGACCAGATAGCTCATTTCCACCTCAGAGCTGCTTTGACTTGAAAAAATGAATGAGTAAAACATTTTATTTTTTTTAATATGAAAAAGATGAAGCAAGAGACAAGGACGCTAACAGGGAAACATGATGTTGATCAATGAAAGGTCACAAAAGAGTTATTAGACCTGGTGATTTCTCTTCAGTTGGCAGTGTGAATGTTGCTGCCATGACCAGACAGAGGTTGAAGAATGGATAGGGAAAAAGAGGCAACACAAGAGAGTAGACACAACAAGATACCAGTGAGACAATGAAATATGAACCAGGAAGTCCATTTGTAAAAACAGAACCAAAATTCTATAACTCTTGGGAAATGAACACGGCGACACCCATTGGATATGGGTATATATATATATACAAATTAATCAACTAGGAATGTGTGCTTGCATGCATTTGATTGGCCAACGCAGCATCCAACTTTAGCACAGGGCTAAAGTCGGTCTGATTATGTCAGATATACGACTAAATATATTTATTTATTTTTTGAGCAGAAAAAAATAACATATATAAAATGATGTTGGAGTGAGAATTAACCAAACTATGGTGACATCACTGCTGTTAAATCACTGCCGTAGATGCCAAAACGCTCTTTCTCCCAAGACAAATCTACAGCGATGGGTGAAGGGAAGTGATGGAGAGGTGGGGGCAGGGTATGAGTATACAACATCCTGCACACCTGGCCTGATTATCCAGAGAATATAAACCAGGTCGGCAGAATTTGACAGCACGTTATGATGGTTGGTTTTCCGTTTGAGTGACATCTGGGAATGGCCTTAAAAAAAAACTGATGGATAGGTGGGAAAAAAGCTGAGCAGCCTTCCCTAGAGACCATGCAGGCTGACAGGCTCAGAGAAACTAGTTAAACTGAAAGCTTAAGAAGAAGAAATAAGATAGAGTTTATACAATCCAATGGACTGCATGCGTCAACATTTCTGTGAGATGTGCTGCTGGAGAGCTCTTCACTGTTCACTTTTAACAATATTTGTATCTGACTTGACAAGTATATTGTCCCTTAAGTCTTACGAGTGTTGGACCTGTTAGCTTTAAATGTATGTTAATCGTATTTTATCAACAAAGATACCTCGAAACCCAAACGGTGTTAGTAATTACACTTCTTCCTCCTTTTCTTGTTAGGTTTTTACCTGAAGTCAAACTTATTTCAAAGGCACAATCCATGATTCGGATGTAAACAAAAAGGCCAAAAATCTTGCCATCATTCTCAAACTGATTGACATGTCTTCCAAGTTCACAGATTAACAAAATCAACAGCAAATATGTTCTTAAAGTTACAATTCTTAAGACTCAGTCCTGGTTGATTTGACGACACCTGTGGTTACCATGGTAACAGGAAGTGTGGCTTCACAATAAGCCCCCCCTCTGGCATGCCTTAAATGTGAAACAGCAGCCGTAGTAAATGTTCAGTTTGCAGTTGCTTAATTCAGCTGTGATATGGCTGTAGGACAGGAAACAGTAAACAGTGAGGCTGATATCAATGAGATGAAATTAAAACAACCGTAGTCTCGCTTTGCCAGACCTTCCTCCACAGCGCTGCGAAAGAGGGTCTGGCTAGTCCACACGGCATTCCAGGATGGGAGAAAAACGTGCTCTGGTTTATTGCCATTTTTTTAAACCAATCACAATTGTCATGGGCTATGCGCCGGACGGAGCCCTGGTTGCCGCTGCAAAATAGTCTCAGGAAGAAACTTGTTTTGGTGGAACATGTGTACGTTCAAAGGTTGTTTTAGTCGTGCAAACTCAGATTGGACAGATAGTCTAGCTAGCTGTCTGGATTTACCCTGAAGAGATCTGAGGAGCAGTTAACCATAGTCCTCAGAAATCCACCGGAGTTTAAAATTCCAACACAAAGAAAGAGGAAGGTAACGGACATCCAGCCGAAAAGAGGGGCATCCGGCGGAATTTCCGGCGGCAACGGAGCAATCCTGGATGTGGAATGTCGTGGATAGAGACTAAAACAACAGTAACGCTGACATGCTCCATCACTGCCTATGAATCCACCATGCATAGGTACCTCCACTAACAATGAATATACTGAAAAGAAAGATAATCACATAAACCTGTTGTTTTGATAAAGTTACACTTAAGCCCAAAAAATATCAGACCAATTAGAGCACTAACAAGGTAATTCAACTAATTATGGGTAAACTCGGTTTAAAATGAAATAAGTGATTTATGAATAAATGTATATTATGTTATTAAAGTGAGTGCATGATTATTTGTTCACATGAATTAACAATATTGTAGAAAACAAAGAAAATGAGTGGGATAAATAAACTGAAAGGAGGAAACGAGGCGTACGGTGAGCACTCAAATTAATGAAAACGTGCACGAGGTCTCTTTCCTGCTCACGCTGTAAGCATCTTGTGCCCTTGATGTTCAGAATCTCGGCCTTGATGTTCTTTGTGTTTTTTCTCCCTGTGGCGACTCCTAGTCCCTGCGCTGCACTGATCTCTTTCCAACACAAAAGTTATACAAAAGGCCAGAATAACAGTTGAGACTAATTAGGACAAATTCGGGGATATACATGGGGAGATGAAAGAGAGGAGGAAACAAGTGAGCTGGAGAGGGGTAAAGTGTGTATTTCATTTCATCCAATTCAATTCAAATGGAATTGTCACTGTATCTTGCACAAGTGAATCTGAAGCTGCCTTCGTGTAACTGCTAATTCACAGTTAAAGTAGAGCAAAAAACAACCACTGCAAAGCGTGCATTAGCAGCAGCATCAATAGAGCTAACTGATTTCAAGTGCATTTTATTGCAGCAGCATTTGGGTAATGATTAGTATAGATTACAAGGTAAAAGCTTAACTGCCAGTACTTAAACTTGATTCCTCATTTACACTTCCACAATGCATTCATTACAGGGCTGCAGCCAAAGACAAAGTCATTTAAAAAAAAAAAAAAAAAAAAAAAAAAAGGTCAGAAATCACAACCGTCACAATTCTCCAGACTCCAAGGTGACATCTTTAAATTGCTTGTTTTGTCACAATCTAACAGAAGTCTTATCAAAATACAGCCTACATTTCAAAGAGTAAATTCTGGATTAAGCAAAATCTAAATCTCACAGGACATTTTAAATCTGTAGACCAAAAGTCCAATACACCCACCCCCCAAAGTATTCAATTTCTAATGATATAAAACTGAAGAAAAAAATATGCAGATCCTTACATCTGAGAAGCTGAAACAACCAAATGATTGGCAGTTTGATTTTCAACATTGTTGTTGATTATTCTGCACAAATCGATTAATCAACGTATTAATCGTATCGGTGTTGAGTATGCATGTCATTACTGTAAGGTAAAAAACATTATGCTTATCCCAGCAGGAAGGCAATGCATATTTATGGGCCCCTCTCTCATTATTTTTCATTAATCTACATCAGGCTAAAGGCTTTGTAATAGACATTCTGTGTAATGGGGGAAGCTACTCACAAACACTGCCAAGGAGAGATACACAAACAACCTTGAAGAGAAAGAGAGACAGAGAAAGAGCGGGGGGGGGGTTAGAGGGGGAGACGAAGAGAGGAGGAGAACTGGTTTTTCATTGCTTCCCCTCCTTTTGATCTCTTATTGAGCATAAGATGTGTGTGAATTTGAGGGCAGAAAAGGGTGGTGGACAGCGAGTGAACAAGACATATAAAGACAAAAATAGAGAGAGGGTATGACGTATCTGTTCCAGACGTATCACACATCTTACTCCAACCAAATTTCATTACAGTCTAATCCACCCTACAGCCACGATAAAGCTCTTTCTCCCCTAGCATCGTCCATATGACAGCACTGTTGCTGTGCTTTTACACTACGCTGGTCTTCATTTGCACTGTACCATCCTGTTTGCTCCTGGGAGAGCATCTGTCACTACGATTTTAACATGCTGTGTCATTGTGGGCCTGCTTCTGCCATGATAATTTAGTTGAGTGTGTGTGTGCATGTGTGAAAGCATATGTGTAGAGCTAGCGCGTTCCTGTTTAAGCACGATACAACTACTGCTTCTGACGTGCTGCAAGGCTTTATGAGTAAAGTTAAACAAGTCTTCATACCCGTCTGCTGCTGCTATCAAGTGTGCCAGTGTGGATGTGCAAACGCTCCAGCTTCGGAAGAATATGCTTAAATGTGTGCGTTTGTGTACTTTTATGTGACTGTTAAAGAGCTGGTGAGAAAGAAACAACATAATGTAGAGTATGCAATTGGGACCGTCTTGGCAGCTGTGAACAACAATTCAATTCTTCACATTTGGCAGCGCTGAGAAAGAGAATAAACACAGTACATCCTGCGCTGATGTCTGCAAAGAAACAATATATTCCATCGACAGGATACTATTTTGATGTCCAATTTGAAGGCATCAACTTGGGATCTGGGAAATTATGAATTTTTCACTATTTTCTGAAATTTTATGGACTGAATAATGAATCAATGTACAAGACTAAGAATCTACAGCCATGCTAGGAGCTCTATGGGGCTGTGCATCAGTGCTTTGATGCTAACATGCTCTAAATGACAATGCCAACACTCAGACGAGACTAAATATGTTCGTCAACGACCTTTTTTTCCATGACTAAGACGAGACGATGACGAGACTGCGACAAAGTCCAAAAACGCTGACTAAGACTAAATTAACATGCATTATTGTTGACGAAAAAAAGACGAGACTAAAATGTTTGGCATCAAATCTCTCTTCATTTTTGTCTACAATCGTCTATACTTTTCCATCATGAGATAGAATATTCAGCTGTTATTAGGGTTGGGTACCGAGACCCGGTGCTAATACAGCCCCGCCTGGTGCCTCAACGACCGTTATCTACTGGACCGAATAGCAACGCGGATTTCGGTGCCACTTAAATGCCTGCGCTTCTCTCTGATGCTCCTAAACGGACGTTAGAGTCAACCCAAACATCGCTGCACAGGACGCTAGTTAACACTATACTCGGCAGCAGGTAACGTTAGCCTACAGTTAGCTAGTTAACACTACACCTGACAGCTGGTAACGTTACCCTACTGTTAGCTAGTTAACACTAACCGTTGTCTGAAAAACAACACATATGTTGCGTTCACTTCAAACTCGCCTTGCCAGCCTCGTGTTGCGTTCAATGTTATTGTAAAATACCATTTTCCTATTCAGTGGTTGGTTTTGTCGTTTAACAGGAATTTACTGGTGAAATAAGGAAGAGGCTCGATATTTATATAACTTTATATAATTTATTTTTATATAACTATTTGACTGAAATGGTTATCAGAAATAATTTCTTATTTAAAAAAAAGACTAAAATGTTTTGGCTAAAACTTGACTAAGATACCTTGAGTTCTCTTTTGACTAACATGAACATAATTGGTTTTGAAGATACTGTATTTTGGTCATCAATCATAGTGGTGCTAGAGGATAGACATCAGGAATTATCCTTTGGAGACCATGAATGTACAAAACATGGCTAATAATCATTGGATTACTTGATATGAAAATAATCGTAAATTGCAGCCTAATGTTCAACTACAAGATTAATTATATAAATAATAATTTATAACTTATTTCTAATCCATCTCCTTTAGAGCTCTTGTTTTTCCTGGGTGGCAAGGGTCTTCATATTACAGATGGTGAAATATGGTGGCATTTTACAGGCAGCCATCACATAAAAAAAAAATCATCCACAGGTTGGGAGTATACGATATTAGGTTAACTACCTCTGTTTACATCCACACATGCATGAACTCAGTCCAGGATATAAAAATACGGAGGTCAAATCTCCCGTAATGCAAATATATATTTTTGACTAGACACCAAATATACAAAGTAGGTGTGTAAAGATTTCCCCGATACAAATCGATATCCGGTTGTATTATCACAGATACGGCTACATCGATAAACTGACCCCTGCATCGGTCTAAATGGACCAAGATTCGGCCAATGGCCTGGTTCTAACGTTACAAATCGGTTGACTGAAGCTTTGCTGTCAATTCAATGAAGCTGCCGCGGTGTGAGCAATGCCGTTGATAAAGACTGGGTGTGTGTTTATTTGCGAGGGAGACTAATAGTGCGTTCCATTTACCTGGGAACTCAGAAGCCGGAGCTGGGAATGACGTTACACCTGAGTTGAATGCGTTCCATTTACAAGTCAGATTTTTTTTTTATTGTGGGGTTAGCTCTAGCCAGGTTAGCCATTGTTAGCAATACCAGTTGACAATAACATATCATGCTGTTTTTTGTGCATACAAACAGTGTAACGTCCACAGATAGAAGTTGGACAGGACTGTGTGTACGATTAAGTGAGACACAAGTAAGACACAAGTGCTAATAACTGTATGTTACTACAGCTTTCACAACTGTTGATGCATGGGGCATCCATGTTGGATTTTGAATTTGGGGTACTGCGAGGTTGTCCGAGTTCCGTGCTCGGAAATCCGAGGTCGGGGGAGTGTTTCCAAATTTGACCTTCAAAAATCCGACTTCCGAGTACAAATGGAACGCACTAAAAAGCCTCACCATTTGTTTGATTAAGGACTTGGTCATTCATGTTCGGGGTGGCAGGGATAAGCCAATCAGTGCCTTTGTTTGGGTTTGCAGAAAAAAACGTGCCGACTGCTAGGTTTCATTTTGGAATTCGCTGTGAAAGGAATGAGAGGAATTCCTCGTGGATATTGTAAATTGTACTAGCTGTGGTCTGTGAGTCATCCATGTGTGTGTTCATAAACATGTGAGTAGACTGGTAAAACTTTATTTGGGTGTGTTAAGTTTATATTGACTTTTATATGTTCTAAGATGTTCAGTTACATTAGCACAAAAGTCTGCCAGACCTATGTTTGAGTTACTGTTTCTAAGATTACAGCCGCAAGGAGGCGGTTTCACTAAACATGGAGTTGATGTGATTTGGTTATAAGTGGCTAACTAATTAAGTTGAAGTTAGAGTGTATACTATTAGCAAGTCCTAGCTTTACTATTCCCTGGTCCCTTTTACAAAATATATATTTATTTGAAGGTAGGCAATGCTTGAAATTAATGTGTGTACATTAAACAAATATTTACTGTATCAGATTGAATCGTATTTCATCGTATTGCACCGAATCGTTTCAACATCGAATCGCACCGAATAGTTTCATATTAAAATGTATCGTCCCTGAACTGTATCATAGCCCATGTATCTAGATACATATCTGATCGTCTTATAATGGAGAGATGCACAACCCTAATACATAGCCTTTAAAATTAATTTTGTTCTAATATTTTGTCTATAAATCAAGTATTAGTATTTGTTTTTGGCATTTTTCATCAAAAATGACTTAAACGAGTTGCAGTTTCAGTAATTCATCAATTGACTAATTGTTTCAGCTATTTTGAGCTGAGCATTACCTCAGTGGGGGCTGAAGCCTAAGGTCTGACAGATGGATCACCATTACCTGTTATTTGGCTTCATCCATCAGTTAGGGGTAATTTCACACAGTTGCAGGTGTATCATAAACCCCAACCTGCCACTGGTGTGAATAAACAGACTTTATACCATACCAATAGGGACACATGCACTGCAAAATAAAAGCAAAGTATCTAGTAGAAAAACTCCACTGACCTCCATGGTTCAGTTGTACTTCGGACCATAATGATACCACACAGGGCTGGGCAATATGGTTCAAACCAATTATTATTTTTCAGATATTGATAAATGTCAGGCAAATGTCTGCAAAATGACAACTGATGTTTAATGCAAAAAAATGTGTTCCATTGTTATGCGTTACAATAGACACAGCTTTTGACATGTCAAACAAAAACCTTAAGTTTCACTTAATTAGATTTTCATGGAGGTTTTGACCATATCCCGCAGCAGCCTTTAGCCAATGCCACTGTGTTTCATACGGTACTTAGTCTATATTGGAGCTGTCAATCTTCCTCTATAATACTATTCAAATTTTTTTATATTCGAACAATATTTAAATATTCAATGCTCAAATGCAGCTATTATTAATATGTACTACACTACTCAGGCTTATGCTTGTTTTATGGTTGTGCACAGGCTCCACGCAGAGCTTTCACCGTAGCCTACATAAGTGGCCTGATTATTTTACTTGTGCGCTGGTGTGTGCATCGAGCCGGCATGTGTGTATATTTGGGGAGCGGGTGGTAGAGCGAGGGAGAAGTGAGAGAGTGACGGCGGGCGAGTACCGCCGTCGATTCGATGCACAACCATAAAACGGCCTTTATTCATTGCCAATGCCACTATACCCACGTGGTTGTTGTTACACGTTCTGTCCACTAGAGGGACTTCCAACATTAGCCTGGCTTTGAAGGGGACCTACGTCATGGCGCATTGCATTTCTGGCATGCAACTTTGTTTACATTCATTTTCCGTTCCGCCGGATGTCACTCTTTTTGGCCGGATGTCCATTACCTCCCGCTTTCTTTGTGTTGGAATTTTAAGCTCTGGTGGATTTCTGAGGACTATAGTTAACTGCTCCTCAGATCTCTGCAGGGTAACTCCAGACAGCTAGCTAGACTATCTGTCCAATCTGAGTTTTCTGTTGCTCGACTAAAACAACCTTTTAACGTCCACATGTTCCACCAAAACAAGTTCTATCCCGAGACTATTTTGCAGTGGCACCGGGGCTCCGTCAGTCAGAATCAGAAAATGGTTTATTGCCAAAGTAAGTTACACTTACGTGGAATTTGCCTTGGTGGTGGGTGCATACATAAATAAACAAACATATTGAACATTGATATGAAATAAACAATAAATACAGACACAAACATGTACAATATAGCTGTTTAACATAAGATAAAAAAGGCTGAATGGATTGAGTGCAGAATGTGCAAAAAAATATATAGTATGTGCAATGGGCAGGTGTATAGTCCATGATGTATGACAAGATGTGGACAGAGCAAGCAGCAACCCTTAGACGGCAGCTCAAGTAGTATATATTATATATATATATGTGTATATATATATATATATATATATATATGTATATATATGTGTATATATATATATATATATATATATATATATATATATATATATATATATGTGTATATATATATATATATATATATGTGTATATATATATATATATATATATATATATATATATATATATATATATATATATATATATATATATATATATATATATATATATATATATATATATATATATATATATATGTGTGTATATATATATATATATATATATATATATATATATATATATATATATATATATATATATATATATATATATATATATATATATATATATATATATATATATATATATATATATATATATATATATATATATATATATATATATATGTGTATATATATATATATATATATAACCTGGGTGTAATCTTAGTAAATTTTGAGCGTGTTTTTAACAGTACAACTCAAACAAGCGTAATCAATGTGTTATTTGCGCATGGTCAGCGAGGACATGTCATGGTGTACTTCCATTATCAATCCGTATTTTACCAGCGAGTTACATTATTCATGTATGTAATATCTTTTATATAAGTATGCCAATCACGGCATCATGGCACATTATTAAAAATGTCACACCAAATGAAGGAGTCCAGGCTGGCTACTAGTGGAAAAATGCAAAGGGATAGGGTGTAAATATCAATGAAGTGGTCCCTCAAGTTGAATTTAAATTTGTGGTGATATTGAAAATGCAGTCATCATAGGTTTCATGTGTAAATCATTTTGCCTCCCCTCCCGGTCGTGCGTCACACGGGATGTGAATTGAATTAAACTATCAGTGTGTGTTTCAAGGTCAGGAAATTATCAGCTTGTTGTAGAGCAGCACGGAAAGCCATAATAATAGGGTGAGAATATCTTGTGATCTGACTTTCAAACTCACTTCAAAAGGAGAGAATATGATGAACATTCTTTGAAGCGTACAGTGTGTATAATTTCACATGTAGTTTACTTTCCAACATGGAAAAAAAAAACTCTTTGAAGATGAATTTCTGCCATGATAAAGTGCTGAGCCCAGACTACAGAGGTGATGTTTTCTCCTAACTTGGACAGTAACAGACAGGCAGCATGTTATTGCAACTCCTGCTTTGTACACTGTAAATACGCTGCTATCTGGACTGCTGAGGCTGAAAAGAGACTAAGATTATGTCCTAGATTTCACTACGCATGAATTATGCTTGGAGGATGACATCAACAAAGCACAAACGCTGCTCAGCCCGCTTTTACCCAGGCTGCCTCTTCTCTACCAAACACTCTTTTTTCTCTTTCATTTTCATTTGGTGTGTATGAGCTCAAGGAAAGCTAATGAAAGCCTCAAAGCTTCCTGACTTCATAAGCACACTTTTTTTCCTTTCTTACGTGGGTCTCTGAAAGCAGCATTGCCATGAAAAGCAATGTTGACTGATTGCCATTTTGCCTGCATACTACAAGGCAAATTCCACTGTTGGCTATGGAAGTAAAACATCTCCAAAGTCTGGGGACCGGTCCTTCAGGGTATGCAAATGAAGACAGAGAAGTCCCTTTAACTATGTATGCACACACGCACACTTAACAGCATCTCTCTGTCAAAAAGAGAGGGTAGAGTAATAGACCATGAAGAAGAGAGAGCTGCAGAACAAGCGAGGCTTTGATGTGGAGTGACGGACGGGGCCACGGCAAGACTACGCTGGTATATTACCATCGACTTCGAATAGACAGGAAGAGGAAATAGAACAAGAGGGAGGAACCGAGATGAAGAAAATAAATATCGGGGAGGGAAATGACGACAAGCGGAAGACCTAATGTACAGACGCAAAGCGGATGAGAAACAACAGAGATAAGAGGATGAGAAGGGAAAACGTTAGTTGCAAGAATTTCTGTGTTGTGCTTTCAGCTTTTTCACGGCAGAAAATGATTCAGCATGGCGAGCAAGCAGCCGGTCGTTGAAGATTTCTGAATCCGAACATGGAATGTGAAGGGAAAGAAACAGGGAGTCGAGTCGTAAGCGCAAGCAGGAGTGAAAGATCGCGGAGGAAGGAGAGACAGATGACACCAACGGAAGCCTTGAGAGGAACAAGAGCGTGTTTGCTGAGAAGCTATTAGTTTTACATTTAAATAATTTATAGAAGCAGCTGCAAACATAGCACTCATATATAACCCATGACCTAAATTCCCACATATGTATATTTCATGGGTTACATCCATGCTTAAATTAAGAACCACACCATTTGCCAAAGTTCATGAGTCACCATAAGAAAAAAAACACAGTCATGTTGAATTAATGAGAGGACCCAATGGAAGTGACATAGCGGCAGCGGTTAAAAGGGGCTTAGCGCTTCCTGCTGGGGCTTGTCGACAGCGTTCACACTGGCCGCCGACAGCGCTGGATCCTCATCTGCTTTGACAGAACTCGTAAAGAAGCTATTACACAAACATTTCCTATGGGGCTGACCACACAGCGAGAGCTGTAGATCAATCTGAGCTTCCCACAATCTCTGCAGGAAATATGTCAGGGAGAAGACGGGCGGACATACAGAGGATGAAGAACACAAAAAAGGATACTAGTAAAACTCAGATTCCGTGAAAGATGCCTGCATCAAAAAAACTGAATATGAAAAGAGTATACGAACTTCAGGACGGTTTGCTTTTCACGATCACAATTGCGCAGATACTGCGCATGTATTATGAGAGGATTCCTTCTTTTCTAAACTTCTAGTAATCACAGCTCCCCCTAAACCACAATGACTCATGTGTTCAAAGTTGACGAAGATTAAGCTAATTGGCTAAATTAATGTACAGTGACTGTGTTATTTATTGGAGCTGTTTAAGGTTTACCCTCATGTATTAAATTGCTTTACAGAGTGTCTTATCTAGGGCCACGATAATCATGTTTTTGAACCACAGTTCCCAAAATGTGGGAGTGTTGGGTGATGTTAACAGGAAGGAAGCAATGATGTTGCCATGAAGTTGGTTAGATAGCTTATGTGCCTGTTTTTTGTCCTATATTTGTATTGATTTTGGCAAATTGGCACCATAAAAAGTGTGCAGAATTACCTATTAGCAGTTCCAGTTTGCAATGTTTGACTGACTTATGATTCCAAGGAGTACCAATTGGCCTTAGTAGTACCTTAATTGCCTTCACAAGCTATGTATCACAGCCTCTGCTGTGGGCTAAATGAGCGGGCCAGACGACATTAACTAACTTCCTGTTGTTTTTAGAACACAGCATGCACCTGTCCCTGTCACGTCACTCAGTATCTTTGCCTCACTTCTCTCCCTCTGTGGCCCTGCTGAGGCACGCCTCACAGTTTGAAAACCTGTGGGCTATAAAATGTCAGAAAATAGTGATGAATGAATGAAGTCTTCATATTGCTTGTTTGTCTGGTAAATTTCTTGGTATAATTGTTGCTATGGTTACCTGCAGTTGAAATAAGGGCCTTTTGAACTCTTGACTAAGTTTAAGATGCCGCTGTATACTATTTTATTGGACACTTGCCAGCTATATAAATGTCCCATGGCTATCATACATTATGCAGTACTATTTTAAATATGCCTGAAAAGCCGCCATCATTTGTGCCAACATAATTCCCACTATGACCATTGTAGGAAGCTCTACAGCTGTGCTTTGAAGACCTCAGAATACATATTCCCCAGTTAAACACAACACTCAACCTCACATTGTCAACTTACTGTGTATGATACAGCAGCTTACAATAACTTTAACCTCTGAATATCTTTTTTAGTCCACAGAAGTAAACACAAACATATCAGCAAACATACTGGCACACTACTGTTTTATAAAATGTTCCCTTACAATGCTTCAACACCAAACAGTCGGTGACTTAATTAAGTGAATGTGGCCACCTACTGCATCTGCATACAGAACTTAATGATTAATATTGAATTTTCTAAAGTGCTGACCTTCTGCTGCAGTGAAGCAGATGGTCTGAAATATCAAGCCAAACTTTGTGCACCTGCTCTTGTCTCGCTTTCCATCAAAGAGGAGTAGTAAAACACTAGAGGCTTTTCTCTTTTCATTGACTATTATATAGCCAGAAATACGACAAACGAGGACATACCACAAAAACTATTTAAATTACCCGCGTAGCTTTTAATTCAGTTACAGTGGGAATGATATTTTAGGACTTTTAGCAATTTCAACCCAATAAAAGTACATGGACATGAACGGATATGTAGTACAAATAGTCATTAAGTTGATGTGGTTGACGGACAACCCGCAACACTATCAGGTATAGCGGTTTATTTGAAGCTCTATGAACAGGGTAATAGATATAACCTGAGGGTGACACAGAGAACAAGCTCTGTATGATTGTCTTATTCCCTTATGCATGTTGAGCCTCCATCAAATTGCAGTCAAAGTCCAATTTACAATAAAAAACACAGGGGGAAAGACTGGCAGTTTCTACAATACAGTTCTTGAGGAGCACGCGGGTGGTAAGAAGGCGGATCAGGGTGAGAAAGCGAAAAATAACAATTTAATAAGCTCACACCCCAGGAAATAAAAAGGCAGCAAAAAGGAGGCAGGGAGCAGCTTTTCAGATCGCTGCACAGCTGAATAGACCCTGACAGGTCTAAATGAATGTTAGCCTTGGCCAGGTCTCAGAGCTGAAGGTCTACATCTCATCACCTGAATAATTCACCTGCTGGGTTACTGATTCACCCCTCGGCCTCAGCATGATATAAGCCGACTCTGTCGCTGCCACTGCAACAGTCTCATCATCGTCAGGATCGGGTTTGTCGGTCAGAAAAATAATAGTCCCAGGGAGAAGATATATGACTTTTTATTACAAAGCCCGAAAAGTTATGAGCAGTTTCACCCCAATAAAATGTATCTTTCCACCCTGCTTCATCCATGCCAAAACAACAAGAAGGAGGAAAACAATCCTTATTAACTATTTTTGACTGAAATTACATTTACATTTTAGAGGAGTTGACTGCTATTTATTACCAATCCTGATCAATGAGATACACCCTGTACTGTTCGTCGTGACTGGTTAAGGGAGCTCTTTCCTGTCTCAGCTTAGACTGCATGATAAATATCACAATATGAATAATGTAATTACTTAAATGGCTGATAAGCTTGGTGATTGATTACAGTTTGTTCAAAGGGTTCCAGTCAATATTAAACTGTTATTACAAATCCAATGGCCACCTCCAATGTGATGCAGTGTAGTTGATCACTATGGAACGGATTTATAAAAAGGTATAAAACAGAGAAAAGCAGCATTTGAGAGTCTGGAGCCAGTAAATGTTTGTCATACTGTATTTGCGTGAATGCTGATTCAGCAGCATTCCAATTCAATCCACCTTTATTTATAAAGCACTTTAAAAACAACATAGTTGACCAAAGTGCTGAACACATAAGCAATAACATATAGTAGTGACACAATAGAACAATAAAATAGCAATACAAAAGAATTCTAAAAAGAAAAACAGCCTCAAAAATCATCCCTCAAACTGAGTTAAGAAAATAAATGAGTTTTAAGACGAGATTTAAAAACGGGAAGAGACTCGGTCAATCTGATGTGCAAAGGCAGTTCATTCCAGAGTCTCGGAGCTGCCACCGCAAACACACGATCACCCCTGGATTTACGTTTGGTCTTAGGGATGACCAGTAGTGCCTGGTCCGCTGACCGGAGCAAACGAGAGGGGGTATAGGGTACAATCAAATCGGACAAATACTTGGGGGCCAAATCATGCAGACATTTAAAACAAATAAAAGAATTTTAAAATCTGTGCGAAAATGCACAGGAAGCCAGTGGAGCGACTGGAGGATAGGTGTGATATGATCAAATTTCCGAGTTCCAGTTAAAAGAAGAGCAGCTGCATTTTGAACCAATTGTAATCGTGCCATATTAGATTTGCTATATATAGATATTGCTCATAAGGGAATAAGACAATCATACAGAGCAAATTTCATTCACAGTATTGTTATCCGATTCTTTATTCTTCTACTTTCTTTTGTCACCTCTAACTTCTGCATACGTTCAGCTACAAAAGACCTGCTTAAAGAGCTGAACATATTCAGCAGTTTGATATATTTAACAGTTTTTGTGAAAATTAAGTTTAGGTTTAGTGTTCATTTCAGGAAGTTTATAAAGGGTATGCATTGCTTACAGTGGGTGATGTCATCGCTAGAGCACGAAGCCTTAAAAAAAAATCTTCTTAGTCCCTTCTCTATAACTTGCTCTCACACCCACAATTTTTCCTTGTCATACAACATATATACATCAAAACATAGGTATGCTCGTGGGTAAGTCTTTTAAGCAATAGAATAAATACATTTTGCTCAGTGAGCATCCAAACGACAACACTTCCAAATTTCCACGCAAAAGGCACAGCGAACCACTTTTTTGAATCGCTGATAAGCCCACATTTTTTTTCCCACATAAATTTAATATCAATACATTGCGGCGCTGAAAATGATCTCCCATGAGATCTTGTCATTAGACCCAAGATTAAAACGTGACGAGATTACTACCTTGTTTACAGCTGTAATGAATAAAATGGAGAGGAGAAAAGAGCATCTGTCTTCACAAACTTCATCTGTTGAGTGTTTGGTGTAATTTATTGGTGCTTTAGAACGTAATCACTGTGAAACAATAAAATAAGCTTTATTTCTCTCTGTCTACTGTACAATGACACATTCAAGTGCAAAACAATTGGTCTCAACTACTGCCAGAAAACGCTTGGTTGTGAAGTGAAGAGACTATCTCCCCACCGTAACGGTGTTAAATTAAATTAAAAGTCCTGTTATACGGGAGAGAAATGGGTTTGTGGCAAAACCTGTCAGTGCTGGTTTTTCATTTTGTGACTTTCGATTAAATAAAGGACTATTTTTCCAGTCTTATTTCTTCAATGAAATTTTCTTTAAAATAGTGTTAAAATCTTGTCTCGTCTCGATCTCGTGAAGCCCAATCATGTGTCTCGTCTCGTGAGCTGGGTGTATGTCACACCCCTAAGAAACACTTTTCGCTATATAGCAGTACAACACCACCACAAAGTTTGCCTAACCCCAGACGTGTCAATAAAACAACATTTCATCACAAGCTTCATAAAGACAGAATTTATTGCAGGTTGTTGTATTGGATTGTAGAGATGTAAAACTGGTAACAGTCTATATTCTAATAGTCACATTCAGCTGCAGCCCAGCAAAAAAAACTTTTTTTTGTTGAAAAGAAAACGGTGGTTGAAACGTAGTAGTTTGTGCAGTTTAGCAGGAAGGCTTGAAAAAACCAAACAAAAAGTGTTTCTTTTGATGAAGTCTCCATAGACTGTTTCCATCTCCATTAGCCCCTAGCTTTTCTTTCCATCAAAAAGGATTAAAGCCAATAGTGCTTGTTCAACTAATATAACAATTACTCTTCTGTAGACACTTTCTTTCCATGCGAGCAAATGCTAAAAGCTGCACGAGCGGAAGCAGTTAGGTTTGGTGTGTCGCTTCACTCGCTCCCTACAGGGTTATTTAAACAAGCCGTGTTTTCATAACTGTTATGTGACGGTCTGATGAAAATGACAGTGGGTGGGTGGCTTACAGTGGGTGATGTCATCGCTAGAGCACGAAGCCTTAAAAAAAAATCTTCTTAGTCCCTTCTCTATAACTTGCTCTCACACCCACAGTTTTTCCTTGTCATACAACATATATACATCAAAACATAGGTATGCTCGTGGGTAAGTCTTTTAAGCAATAGAACAAATACATTTTTCTCAGTGAGCATCCAAATGACAACAGTTCCAAATTTCCACGCAAAAGGCACAGCGAACCACTTTTTTGAATCGCTGATAAGCCCAAATTTAATATCAATACATTGCGGCGCTGAAGATGATCTCCCACGAGATCTTGTCACTAGACGCAAGATTAAAACGTGACGAGATTTTTCGTCGAGGTAAAAAGTGTCTCATATCAGTGTACAAGCGCAGAGCAGCAGCCAGCATGACGGATGAATCTGACTTTGACCTCAAAATTAACATAGAAGATCCCCCCCACCCTTTTCTCTCTCTCGACCGAGACACACACACGCGTCTGCAGCGTGTCTCACGCAGACCACTCTCTTTCTCTGTCCTTTTTAAAATGAGTCAGGAAGCGGACGGCAAAAGCTAACTTTACTTTTAATGATATTAAACAAAGAAATGTTCCCCGTTCGTCCTATAATGGTCATAAATCGATACTAGAGTAGCCTACTACCTTGTTTACAGCTGTAATGACACTGCCACGTGACGGTCTAATGAACATGGCGGCCGTGTACATCATCAAGGCCTTGTCATCATCAAAGAGCTCGGAAAATCCTTCAGAAGGACAGACAAGGCCAAAGCACTTTGGTTCACATGGAGATAAGAAATCTGGACATAGATATAAAGATAGCGGTCATAGATATATAGATATAAAACAATATGTGACATGACGTCATAACTAATGCGATAACCGTCCGCCATCTTACCTGGGTACACAATTGCCACCAATGGGCAGAAACTTTATTATCAGCTGTGCAGCACCTGTTGCTTTACCAAAAAGACAAAAGTGACTAGGGAGGCTGGCATCACTTCCCACACATCAGTATAGACTACATTTAAAGTGCCCATATTATGCTTATTTCAGGTTCATAATTGTATTATGAGGTTATACCAGAATAGGTTTACATGGTTTAAATTTAGAAAAAAAACACCATATATTTGTTGTACTGCTCATTGCTGCAGATCCTCTTTTCACCCTGTGTGTTCAGGTCTCTGTTTTAGCTACAGAGTGAGGCATCGCACTTCTATCCCATCTTTGTTGGGAGGCGCACATGCGCAGTAGCTAGGTAAGGATCACATCAGCTAGCTGTTTGTTTCTACAACTTCAGTTAGTACAAGGCTGGGAGACTTCTTCCAAACGAGAGCGCACTTCTAACTTTGCGTGGAATACCTGCAGAACAGGGACATGGAAGTAGTTCTTTTGTAGATTATGGTGAACTTGTGTGTGTTGTGTCAGTGTTTTGCCATTGAGAACAAGCTAGCGCTAGCTAGCACCCCAAACCCCATAAAAAGTGATTTGGGGTTAAGATTAATTTTTTACATATAGGTCAACTAAAACGGCAAAAGGTCAGTGAACTACGTAACTTTACTGTTAGCTACCAATGGACCAGCTGCGTTCTAAGTCCGTTAGCTCTCAACAGCTTTGATCGGTTAGCTAAAGAAATATTTATGACCAGCAAACATTGTTTTGTTAGCTACCCTAAAAGTAACGTTTAGTAACTTTAACGTTATAACAAAGTTTATAATAATACCCTAACATTTGACCGCTTATTAAGCAGCTGATTCCATGCCAATCAAGTGTAAACATATAACGTGAGTAACAATAAGGAGCAGCTGCTCGTCTTCACTCCTAAATCCTGTTTCATAATATCTCAAGACAAATCCAGCCAGCTGCGTTAAAATCTACACACAGAGTGAATACCAGGCAAAGCAACCCAACAATAACGTTAACCACATATCGGCAACACGTAATACTAACCATCCCATGGGCCCACCACCTGTGGGAGGAACCGTTGGGGTCGGGTGCGATGCCACATGGGTGGCAGTGAAGGTCAGGGGCCTCGACGGACCAGACCCGGGCAGCAGACGCTGGCTCTGGGGACGTGGAACGTCACCTCTGTGGGGGAAGGAGCCGGAACTGGTGCGGGAGGTGGAGCGCCACGGTTAGATCTGGTGGGGCTTACCTCACGCACAGTCTTGGTTCTGGAACCATACTCCTGGATAGGGGTTGGACTCTTTTCTTCTCCGGAGTTGCCCAGGGTGTGAGGCGCCGGGCGGGTGTGGGGATACTCACAAGCCCCGGCTGAGCGCCGCTGTGTTGGAGTTTACCCGGTGGACGAGAGGGTCGCCTCCCCACGCCTGCGGGTTGTGGGGGGAAAACTCTGACTGTTGTTTGTGCATATGCACCAAACAGGAGTTCGGAGTATTCGGCCTTCTTGAGACCTTGACTGGAGTCCTGCATGGGGCTCCAGTGGGGGACTCCATTGTTCTGCTGGGGGACTTCAACGCACACGTGGGCAATGGTGGAGACACCTGAGAGGCGTGATTGGGAGGAACGGCCTCCTGATCTAAACCAGAGTGGTTGTTTGTTGTTGGACTTCTGTGCTAGTCATGGATTGTCTATAACGAACACCATGTTCGAACATAGGGATGCTCATAAGTGTACCTGGTACCAGAGCACCCTAGGTCAAGGTCAATGATCGATTTCATAATCGTTTCATCTGATCTGAGGCCGTATGTTTTGGACACTCGGGTGAAGAGAGGGGCAGAGCTGTCAACCGATCACCATCTGGTGGTGAGTTGGGTCAGAGGGTGGGGAAGACTCTGGACAGACCTGGTAAGCCCAAACGTAGTGCGGGTAAATTGGGAACGTCTGGAGGAGGCCCCTGTCCAACAGACTTTCAACTCACACCTCCGGGCGGAGCTTTTCGTGCATCCCTGTGGAGGCTGGGGGCATTGAACCCGAGTGGACAATGTTCAAAGTTTCCATTGCTGAAGCTGCAGCGAGGAGCTGTGGTCTTAGGGTCTTAGGTGCCTCAAGGGCGGTAACCCACGAACACCGTGGTGGACAACGGTGGTCAGGGAAGCCGTCCGACTGAAGAAGGAGTCTTTCCGGGATATGTTATCCCGGAGGACTCGGAGGCAGTTGCAGGGTACCGAAGGGCCCGAAGGGCTGCAGCCTCTGCCGTGAAAGAGGCAAAGCAGCGGGTGTGGGAGAAGTTTGGAGAAGACATGGAGAAGGACTTTCGGTCGGCACCAAAGTGCTTCTGGAAAACTGTTCGCCACCTCAGGAGGGGAAGGGGAACCATCCAAGCTGTGTACAGTAAGGATGGGACACTGTTGACCTTAACTGAGGAGGTAATAGGGCGGTGGAAGGAGCACTTTGAGGAACTCCTGAATCCGACTAATACGCCCTCTATGTTAGAGGCAGAGCTGGAGGATAATGGGGGATTGTCGCCGATTTCCCAGGCGGAAGTCACTGATGTAGTCAAACAACTACACAGTGGCAAAGCCCCGGGATTGATGAGATCCGTCCAGAAATGCTCAAGGCTCTGGGTGTGGAGGGGCTGTCCTGGTTGACACGCCTTTTCAACATTGCGTGGAAGTCTGGGACGGTGCCAAAGGAGTGGCAGACTGGGGTGGTGGTTCCCCTTTAAAAAGGGGGACCAGAGGGTGTGTGCCAATTATAGGGGTATCACACTTCTCAGCCTCCCTGGTAAAGTCTACTCCAAGGTGCTGGAAAGGAGGGTTCGCCAATAGTCGAACCTCGGGTTGAGGAGGAACAATGCGGATTCCGTACTGGTCGTGGAACAACGGACCAGCTCTTCACTCTCGCAAGGATCCTGGAGGGAGCCTGGGAGTATGCCCAACCGGTCTACATGTGTTTTGTGGATTTGGAGAAGGCGTATGACCGGGTCCCCGGGAGATACTGTGGGAGGTGCTGCGGGAGTATGGGGTGAAGGGGTCTCTTCTCAGGGCCATCCAATCTCTGTACAACCAAAGCGAGAGCTGTGTCCGGGTTCTCGGTAGTAAGTCGGACTCGTTTCAGGTGAGGGTTGGCCTCCGCCAGGGCTGCGCTTTGTCACCAATCCTGTTTGTAGTATTTATGGACAGGATATCGAGGCGTAGTCGGGTGGGGAGGGTTGCAGTTTGGTGGGCTGGGGATCTCATCGCTGCTCTTTGCAGATGATGTGGTCCTGATGGCATCATCGGCCTGCGACCTTCAGCACTCACTGGATCGGTTCGCAACCGAGTGTGAAGCGGTTGGGATGAGGATCAGCACCTCTAAATCTGAGGCCATGGTTCTCAGCAGGAAACCGATGGAATGCCTTCTCCAGGTAGGGAATGAGTCCTTACCCCAAGTGAAGGAGTTCAAGTACCTTGGGGTTGTGTTCGCGAGTAAGGGGACAATGGAGCGGGAGATTGGTCGGAGAATCGGGCGCAGCGGGTGCGGTATTGCATTCAATCTATCGCACCGTTAGGACGAAAAAGAGAGCTTAGCCAGAAGGCAAAGCTCTCGATCTACCGGTCAGTTTTCGTTCCTACCCTCACCTATGGTCATGAAGGCTGGGTCATGACCGAAAGAACGAGATCCAGGGTACAAGCGGCTGAAATGGGTTTCCTCAGGAGGGTGGCTGGCGTCTCCCTTAGAGATAGGGTGAGAAGCTCACTCATCCGTGAGGAGCTCGGAGTAGAGCCGCTGCTCCTTTGCGTCGAAAGGAGCCAGTTGAGGTGGTTCGGGCATCTGGTAAGGATGCCCCCTGGGCGCCTCCCTAGGGAGGTGTTCCAGGCACGTCCAGCTGGGAGGAGGCCTCGGGGAAGACCCAGGACTAGGTGGAGGGATTATATCTCCAACCTGGCCTGGGAACGCCTCGGGATCCCCCAGTCGGAGCTGGTTAATGTTGCTCGGGAAAGGGAAGTTTGGGGTCCCCTGCTGGAGCTGCTCCCCCCGCGACCCGACACCGGATAAGCGGACGAAGATGGATGGATGGATGGATGATGGATGGAATACTAACGTTAACCGAGCACACACTAAGCCAAGGGGTCGCACTTAACGTGATTTTTACCATATCTAACGTTAGCTAACGTCAACCCTAAATTATCCGCCTTCTGCAATCAGTCATCATCATATATTATCACTTGTTGTCAGCTTACGTCATGCCTTCACACAATCTTTCGGTCAGTAAAGCAAACAAAACATGATCCATGTCCTGATCAGGGAAAGTAATCCAGTTTGTAGGCTACTAACGCAGTTCAGGTCAAAATTCCCGCGATTTCTCCACATTATCAACGTAAACTTAATATCCATTACCTTCAGAATAGCATATGATAAGAATAAAAATGAGAAGTGACTGCATATAAATAAGTTCAGGCAAAAAATTTAAATATTATCTGAAATATAAATGCAAAATTATGAGATTATCTTCATTATTGAACACATAAATGTGTTCTCTTGGAGCTATAATTATCAAAATTCTTTCAAAATCTTAGGTCTTTGGTTCGTTCGAGACACACAGTTGTCTTATGCTCATTACTTTGAAATAAAAACAGTATTGATATATTGGTAGAAAAATATATGGATTATAGAGACAACATGAGTCTCTTTCACCATAGGTTCCAATTGAACCAATTCTAAAACTTAACCCAGGTAAAATGGCCGCCACGTGGTTCCATCCTGGAATGGCAAGTCAGAATTACATGTCACATCTATTGTTTATATCTATGATAGCGGTGCACACATTCACCATGTATGTTCAAACAAAAACAAAGAGATATGAGGTCAGTTATACCCATCATCCATGTTGATAATGCCTAGTTATAATGTAGAATTTGAAAGGAGTTAATGGAAGCTTCCACATCATAGATTTATAAAATGGATCCTGACTAACTTCCTATTCACAGAAACAAAATGGCATCAATAAGTCAGAATTTATTCAAGGCAGGGGTGGAGATGAGAAGATTTTTTTTCCAGTGTTCAGTAAAACACCTGACATGTTATTTAGCAGCCAAATAGTGTAGAAGAGGTGAAACAAAAACGGTTTGACATAAGACATGAAAGGAACATAATGGCGTGCAGGCAAAACAATACACTGCTGATGGAGGCTCCAGAATACTGAATAAGATGTCAGAAACAGATGAATGCATTATTGGCAAAAGTGTCAATGTGTGGTAGTGCTGCCGTTTCAAAGCAGGAACGCAACTGCTGACCAGCCATCCTAATCAATCATCCTGTCACTCGACTATAGAGGGTAGCCAAATGCATTCAAATAGTATCATTTTTTTCCATTTTGCTACTTTATCCTTTTGATGAATTCTGCTTCATGATTGGAATCAAGTGAGCAACTGTACTTTTTCATTTGACATTTACTCAAATCCAACCTTCTCCAAAAGCCCCCCTGTACAGTAAATGAAATAATGAAAAGCAGGAAGTGATGATTTAAAGTGCTCATATTATGCTTGTTGGCTTTTCCCCTTTCATTTATCATGTTATATAACTTTTTGTATATGTAGTAGGTTTACAAAGTGAAAAAGCCCGAAGTCCACCCCAAAGGAAGTTCCCATCTCCAACAGAAAACACTGTTCACAAACTGCTCCAAACAGCTCTGTTGTAGTCCAGCCTTTACTTCAGAGACGAACGTGCGTCACTTTATAACACACGTTATAATGCTCAACACACAGGGTGAAGAAGAGCTGCAGCAATGTGCAGTACAACAACAATATGGTGTTTTTTTGGAAAATTAAACCATGTAAACCTATTCTGGTGCATCCTCTAAATACAATTATGAACCTGAAAATGAGCGCTTTAAAAAGAGAGAGCATACACACTTGTAGTAATATTACACTATATCATTTGTAAAACATAAGTATAGGCCTTTTATCTGAAAGACCCTAGAACTAGCATTTACATTAGGGCTGGACCCGAATATTCGTTTGGTGGGTTGGTATTCGATTTGAAAATTTGACATTCGAATATTCGTTTTTTTATTTTTTTTATTTTGGTTTATTTATTTTCTGCATTTATCTTTCGTTCACACTCCAGTCCAGTTGGTGGAGGTAATGCACATTAAAGTTGGTTTGCCAACCTCCAATAAACCACGAAGAAGAAGAAGAAGAAGAAGATACTGTCGGTCCACGATGACGGCCACTTTGAGCATTTAGCAAGCTGGGCAGAGAAGCTAGCGGCGATAACAAGTGCGGAAATGGAAAACTGTTTCGCGTTTTTCCGTTGTGATTCGGCCAGAAACTTCAACATTGTGAGGCGAAGAGATCGTTTTGGAATATAAAGCTTGGATATTACATTTCCTTGGACTCTTGGGGATTTATGAAAATCAAGTTTTGGTCAAAATACCACTTTGTTGCTGAAAGGACAACGAAAACAGGTATGCATGCACTCTCGGCTGCGCAGATTACGGCTGAATTGATTTATTTTCTGTTACATTGTAACAGTTGTGTACATGGCTGTATATTTTAAAGATGTAATGCTTTAAAGTTATAACAACGCTCATGAGTGGAAGATTTATCGAGGTTACAGCGACGCCCCAGTCACAAACTGTCCCATTGACGGGACGGTGATCCATGAGAGGTTAAAAGTTTATTAATTCTGAACGCGTCTGGCCTGTCTATCTATATTGCACCAAATACGACCTTACGATCCCTTGTGAAGTCGTTTGGATGAAAGGTTCTCAAAATAATCAAAATGCAAACAAACAGACAGACGCATAGAGATTCCTGGCTTTATTAGAGATAATAATATGTTCAGCCCCCTCTCTCCGAAGCTTCGAATATTCGATGCTCATTACTACCGAAGCTTCGAAGCTCAAAAAATGGTATTCGGACCAGCCTTAATTTACATTAAATCTTTATTGAGTGTTGTTTTAACTTGATTCTTTTAATTTGTAATTAATCTGCAGATCATTTTCTTAATTAAAATCATTTTGGTATAAAATGTTGGAAAACCGTCAACGACTATTGTCATTTCCGACAGACCAAAAGCAAGAAGCAATTTTGGCATTTCCGCCTGAAAAATGATTGAAACAGCTAATTATCCACAGATCAACTGATCAATTTAAGATTACAGCTGGAGTTGTCACTGAGTGATAAAAATCAAGTGGAGTCAGAAATACCATTCGAGCTGCAATGTAACAATGTAAGTCTTTGCATCAGCTGTTATATGTCTGTCAATGATATTTTAATTCCAAAGTCTGTTTTGAAAAAGAATATTTTATACCTTTAGCATTTGTTCTTCCTGTCAGCGTAAAATGTGATTATTATAGTCGTGAATTGTGAGGTTTGACCTTTTCTTCAAACTTGGTCCCAATTTTCACTGCTTCCCTCCTCCTCAGAGCGCTCTTTCTAGTTTTTCCTCACTGCCGCTTTCCTCTATGATGTGACCACTTCTACAACACTGTGTTTCAAAAAAATCTGTTCATACAGAAAGTTTACCAGTCCTGTTCTTCTGCTGTCACCGGCAAAGCGGAAAAGAGTGTGACTCAGAGAGTGTTAGGGAGTAGTGGATTCAGTTGTCAAGAGACATAACCGAGACTAATGCCAAGGTTGCATTCAGCGGAGACGAGGCTCAACATGCATTTTTCACAGAAGCACAAACTATTTGACATTTGGATGGACCTTTCCTCCTCGCTGCTTTTTTTCCTGTGATGTGGATAGAAAAAGGAAGGAGCAAGGGAGCATGTCAGTTTTGCAGTGGCAGAGAGGAATGGAGGGCTGTTCCATGGAAGCAGGGGTGAGAGGGTGTGTGTCGCCCAGCCTAAATGATCCCAATCATGGGTGCAATCAAAGTGTAGCTCAGGAAGTGGGGGCTCACGCAGCACCATAATGACGCTTCCCTCTCTGTTTATCAAGAAACTTCTCAAGAAAAGACTAATTTTAACCTCAGACGTCTGCCGCCAAAACATGTTGTCTGGATCGTTTGATGCAAGAGTTCAGTCTCCTGTTACTCTTTCCTCTCATTCCCTCTATCATCACTCACATATCTGACTGACTATCTTAAAATAGATTCAGATGGGGCAGACAGCCAGGTGTAATAACCTTCCCCTCTCTTTTTCATGCTCACTCTGATTCCTCTATTTTGCTCACCCACATTTTCATCTCTTTTCCTATTTTCTGTCGCTTCCTATTTTCACTTCTGCACCCCGTCATTCTCCACGCTGATGGAAATATTCAGATACTGAGTACATACAGTGCTTGTAAGGACTTCACAGAGCTTTTCATCACAATAGATTTGCTCGGAAAAAGCACTGATTCGAGAAAAACTGGCTGCACTGCACCAAATGTGAGAAAACCTGCAGGTAAACAACACATTAGACAGGTAGGGATCATTGGATGCACAATGTGGAGACGGACTAGACTGTAGAAAAACATGGGCATAGTACCAGCAATGTTACCCATCAGATTCTGAATAGCCTCTGAAACTCTCCAGTTAACTCTTTAGCTCACCAAGTCTCTTGAAGTCCAAGTTAAATTAAAAGTCAATTGTGAGTCAAGATACAAGTCCTAATGAGATGATTTTGACTCATTTTCACTTGTTGGGAATTTGTTAGTGATATATTCGGTGATTAAATAGGTAGAATGTTTGGCCATGTGAGGCCTTAGGGGTTACGGTGAGGCCTTGTTTTTTATTATTATTATTCATTGTTCAAGGACATTTCTCGGTCAAAACTTTAGATCTGAAGTCTTGTGTCAAGATGTGTCTTCATGGAGTCACATTTTGAGTATGTTTCAGAGTAGGGCTGCACAATATACCGTTTTTCTATCATCATCGCAGTATCAACTGGCGCAATAAACACACCACAAACGGTTGAAACATATCGTGAAAGCCACTCAGAGATTTTCTTTGTTAATAGAACGAAAATATCAGCAGGAAACTTTTTTTATATTCAATTCAATGTTCAATTTGTTCAATAAATGAATGTTAGAAACAATTTCCTTTTGTTTGTTTTAAACTCAACAAGCAATTTGTTGTATTTTAGATTAGATTAGCAGCAGAAATGCAGAACTGAGTACACTTTGGCCTTCACCAACTGCCACTTTGCTCGTTTAAAAGCCATGATGTCTCTCTCTCATGGGTGGGCCAAATTCTCTGGGTGGGCAAAGCAGAGAAAGGGGAGGTAACCTTGCTCCTTATGACCTCATAAGGAGAAGATTCCAGATCGGCCCATCTGAGCTTTCATTTTCTCAAAGGCAGAGCAGGATACCCAGGGCTCGGTTTACACCTATCGCCATTTCTAGCCACTGGGGGACCATAGGCAGGCTGGGGGAACGCATATTAATGTTAAAAAACCTCATCAAGTGACATTTTTATGCCATGGGACCTTTAATATCTTCTTAATGGACCAAATACTGACACATCAAGGAGCAACCTGGTCAACTAGGGGTTACGGTGTCGACTATGATCCGCAACCTATATAATATATAAATAAATAAAATATAATTTCCCATATCTGTCTGCCCCCATTTCCTTTCTAAAATGCTGAGAAAAGTGACATTGGCTACTGAAACTTTAACCTCTTTTGGACAAAGATATGTCTTAATTTTGAACCTCAAGAGAAAGTTTGCACCCAGCTTTGTCTTCTACACAGGCAATTGATCTGAGCTGTCTGCCGGTGTTAATCTTCCACCGTTATCTGGGCCAAACCCGTTTATAGTATGGAACGTCTAGACATAGTTTCACACACTGTTCCTAGTTCTCCGGGGTGTCACAATAAATACTGTGAGGTCCTCTGTCCTGTTCTGCTTTAGGCTCGTTATATCCCTTCATACAGCACATACTCTCACTATACAGGCATCTACGCTGCTTAATGGACATGGTCATGCACATTTACATGGCTGTAATTGCACGTGTGACAAATAAACAGCCCATTTTTTGGGAACACCATACTGACAAGACGGTTAAAACTTAATTCTGTATTAGAGGCCAAGTTCAAGTTTGCTCCACTATGGCTTGCAGATGAAAGAGCCATTCAGACTGAACATAAACCCTCAAGGAGGAACCCCAGAACTGTGGTAACTAACACTTAGACTGTGTTATATACAGTAGTCTTTTTTTTTTAGCTCCTTAAAGCATCTCCTTCTCCTTCATCCACCTCTTCAATGGACATGCAGCTCTTTACTTTCCCTCTGCTGCCAACTAACCTGCCTCCTCCCTCTCCTCTATATTTGCCTTCCAGTTTCTCCCTTGTTGCTCTTCCAGCTTCATTCAGCATGTCTCTTTTAGCTTTTTACTTCTGTTTGATACAAACACACACAAACACTCAGTTTGCTCAGGCCTCACAGATCGGCCTCCCTGCCTGGCCCACATCCCCGCTGTTGGATATGTGGACTCTGCCGGGTTTCAATACTTTGAAATTATAATTTTTCGTCCCTTCGCCGGTGTTATTTTTGATAAATAAATAAATAACCTTAAAGTAACCAACACGGCAGTTAGTTCACAAAATGTTTTCGCAAACATGAATAATAAGTACAACCACAAAGTAATAACGTAATAAAATGACAGATTTTCAAATCTTTGTACACAACACCACTTGTGTGTGAAAAAACAAGTCAGCATGCATACAGATAAACACAGCCTTTTGAGATCTACCACAACCCTTCTACTCAAAATAACATTCATATATCATTAATCTAGCTTATTTGCATCACCAAATACGTTTTAGAGAAAACACAAAGCCGGTTGTATTATAACATAATGACGAAATGTTTGTATTTAAATGTATCTGTTTACATCCAACAGATTCATACTGAATTTACAAATTGAGAATCAATGTTCCAACATTGACTCTCCTCTAAGCTCCGTTTCTTTTCTCCACCAACTCCTGAAAGACATATCTGTCTCTTCAGCTGCTAAACTAGCACACTAACAACAAGTTGTTCACCAGCTTGTGTGTCTCTCATTTGGTGCTTGGCAGGTAATGTACGGTGGGTTTATTGGAGCTTTTTCACTGAAAACAGCCTCCGTGTCTTGCGCTGAGAGCAGTGAAACACTGAAATCGCGGTCCTTAAAACCAAAACAATAAGCTGAAAGACACTGAAGTGCTACGTAGAGCTGAGGGGAACGGCAAAGTTTGGTGATCATTTTCTCTTGGTGAACAAATGAAGCTCAGCGTAAGTTCAGCCAGGAAGACTATCTTATGTTACACACTCATTCACCTCACTCTCCCTCTCCTCCTGCTTCACATTACAAGCCGATTAGGGGGCGTTTACTCTTCAGGTAAACCAACGGGGGGTACATCCCATAGCATGTGAATTGCATCCCTTCCTCCTCCACTTGCCTCCCTTCCTCGTGTCTCTCCCGGGCCTCCTCGGTGGGACGGAATCATCGGAGGAGAGAGGCAACGAGCAAATGTGTTTTAGAGGAATGAGACGTCCTTTCCTCTGAAGCGTCACATGAATTCATCAGCTGTTTGGGCGGAGCTAGCAACTCCTTCAGCTGCACGGCTTCCGGGAAGGCTGCTCTCGTGTATCCTCGGGTACAGCTCCTCGATGATCCCACCTCGATGATCCCTCCTCGGGGCAGAAATAAGAGCTTTGAGTCGGCCTTCACCGGAGGAGGGACAGAACGTCCGGTTCGGCAGAGGACCGAGGAGTCGGGGAGTCATCAAGTAAGGGTGATGAGATTCAGCCCAGGTTTAGCCACAACCTCTGTCAGCCAATCACATTCTTGCTGTCAATATTTAAATGTGTTCCTCTCTGTTGCTATCATCTCTCATTTCAGCGTGAATCGTTGCAACCCTCCTCCACCCCGCTCACCTCCAGTTCATCATCCCCGCTCCCAGGTCGGAGCTCTCCAGAGCTCGCTCCTCTTCTCGTTCATCCAGAACGCAGCATCCTCTTCAATCCCCACCACCACCACCAGTGTCTAGACTCCATCAGAGGGGGTATCCTACACACTTGCGGCTTCGCGACCCCCCTTTAAACATGATGACGTCACAATGGGAATTCAATGATGTCACAATAGGGTCTAATCGCCTAAGACGATCATTTATCATTATTGTGCACACGCCTATAAATAACCGTTCACTCAAATGAGGTTTCTCCTGATTGAACTACTTTCACATTACTAGAGGTGTTGAAATTAATCAAATAATCGATGCATCGAATCGGGGACATGGACGATGCGGCATCGATAATCGGCCGGGCCATAATCGGTCATTTCGGTTTACAATTTAATGTATGCCTAACAACATTTCTGTTTACATATTCTGGTATGTTTTGCATATTCAGCAAGTGCCATGTGCTCAGTGCTGTAGTTTTATGTATCCAATTTATTTAGTATTAGAGCACTGCAGAATGTTTTGTTTTTGAAGCTATGAAAAGCTATGAATTAAATATCCTATACGGCTTTAATAGAAAAATGTATTTGACGCATCGTGATTCACCGAGATATCCAATTGAATCGCTGACATGATAATCGTAATTGAATCGAAAGATCAGTGAAGATTCACACCTCTACACATTGCAGATAGTTATTTCATTTATACCCACTGTTCATATCAAAAACGTAACTAGCGCAGCTTTAACTAAATGTTTTGGAACCTAATAACATGATGGAAGCAGGACACAAAGTCAGATGTCCAGTCCAACCCACACCAACCTCCTCCCTATGACTTGGGTGGATATAAAACGTTACGCTTCCTGCATTGGGAGCAAATCCCACTTCCTCTGAAACATACCTAATATAAGTTCAAAAAGTATCTATTAAGCATTGTCGCAGAAATGACCATACTACGATACATCTCCTTTCTTCATTTTCAGTCACATATTGAAATATGGTGTTTGCCATCAGTGAATCTGTCAGCAGTAGAACAAAGATAATATGCAATTTTATATTTATGCCCCAAAGCTGAATGAGATTCAGTAAACTATCAAATCAAATGTGCTCATTTCATTTTCACAGTTCACAGCGGCAGAAGCTGCAGCTGAAGGAGTGCCACCTAAATGCCAACCATTTGTGGCAAACGTGTCATCTCCTTTCTTGATTCCTTTAGATTGATATGACTGCTCAATCTTTTTAGCTTGTTTTCGTTTTCTTCCTCCTCCTCACTGACAGCTACTTTGCATTATGAAGCATTATCTACTTCTCATGAATACGAGCAAGTATTGTTCGCTGAGGAAATTCCCATGGCAAAATAAAGAGGTTAATCAAAGAATCACACGCAGAAATACGCACAAGAACAGAAAGAGGCACCAATGTACATTAATAGATCCACACACACGCACACACACACACATAAAACAAACTGAACTCCTTTGCTTTGTCTGAGTGCAGCCGTAATGCTCCCATACATCTCGAGGAGCAGCTTATTGGCTCTGAGTCTCGGCAGGGAATGGAGACGGCGTCAGCGTCCCTTAACACAGACGGTATTGGTTTACCCTCAACAGCTGACCTTGAGGGAACCGACCTGGGCCTCAGACAAATGAGTCACTGCACTGGGTTTCTACTGGGAGCTGCTATTAAATAGATTTGTTTCCCAGGTGCAGAGGGGTAGAGACTGCATATGTGTGATTCTGTCTTTGCAGGACAGGAACACATGTTCACGTTGCACTTTGCTCAGAAAGTCCCTGATGGCTAACAAGCTCTTTTCATTTGAGTCCGACAGTGAGAGATGAGGAGGTGAAAGTTGCAGAAAACAGACCGGAAGCAGATGAAGAGGAGGATGGATGGGAGGGATTGTGGGGGGGGGGGAGATTTTAAAGAACCCCTACAACAATTATCGGTCTGGAGATATTTATAGTTGTCACAGTGGTGTCCCTTTATGTCACCGCTCCAACCTTTGAGTGTCATTGAGCAATCAATCATATCCAATGATTCAACAAGGCTCCGGACACCCCCCCATATACTAATGAAGCTCAGCTTTCAGGAAGACTTCTAAATAACTTCAATCACCACTATCTCTCCCTAAAACTATTCAGCTGTTGAGAGGCGTTCACTTTTCAGTAACCAACCAGAATTGGCCACGAAATTCATGATCCAATCACAGCATGACTTCCTGCTTTAAATGTCTTCTCTCCTTGCTATCAGCTGTCTTTTCAGGCAAACGTGCAACCCTCCTCCTCCCCTTCCACCTCCGGGCATCATCAACCACTGCAACCCGAGTCCCTTTCCGGTAGACAAGTCCTTCGTTCGGTCTTCGGGTTCCCTCTCCACCATCACCAGTGGCCAGGCTCCATCGGGGGGGAATATGTCTGGCTTCTCTACCCCTTTAAAATATTTTTAATAATCCCCAAAGACTCTGTACATGTCTTATTATGCACATGTACAATAAATCTTTGCATATCTGCAACCAAGTCTCTCCTGATTGAAATGACACATGTATGTTTGTTTGTGTGTAAAGCCCGCTTTTATTAAGCAGCTGTAGGAAGACATTCGGAAACGTCAACAGATGAGTGCATCAGCGCACACGGGGCAACAAGCGCACGTTAACACAGGCACGTGTGTGTGTGTGTGTGTGTGTCACAAAAACAAGTGAAACAGGTCCATTGGCTACCTACATAATAAGCTATTTTAAATTTAAAATGTTCAATGCCTTATCGCGCTGATGTGACCAAGCCCGACCCCGAACATCATTTCTAAATAAATATCTGTACCCATTCAGCCTTTTTTCTTATGCAACAGTTACTTTGTATATATACATTTGTTTTTTTTTCTGTATTTATTGTTTATTTTATATTAACGTTTAATATGTTTGTTTGTCACCAAGGCAAATTCCACCTAAGTAAAAAAAAAAATGTTCTGATTTTGATTAGAGTAAGCAAAACGACGACGAAGCTTGATCTTCCATCACCGTTATCACCTGCTCCACACCGGCCACCCTCCGCGGCTTTCCTCTGTCCTTGAGAGCCACAAGAACAACATAAACTGCTACAAAGACTCACCTCTGAAACACTTTTAGCTGGAATGCATACACACATAAAAACTGCCCAAAATATGAGCTACGGTGTGTAATATTTACTAAGCTCTATAAGAAACGGTGTGAACTGTGTGTTTAAACATTAACTAGGCTTAGTTTGAATTTACAAAGAGCTGGTGAAATTAGCTCCAGGAGGGCCAACAAGCACTACTTCTGTTAATGGCTGCATGTTTAGATTGTTTCAATCTAGTGTTTACTAGCACACATACGCCATGGCTAATACACACAGTTTATACAGTTTAAGGTTTCCTCTCCTTAAAAATATTGGAGTTGGCAGTTTGCAAGCAGCTTTGGATGTTGGTTGACAGACACATGTCTGTTGGCAGAGCTTCTGTGGCTTGGCAGGAGAACAGTCCGCATATCACGGGTCTGTATCAGGGTACGATGCTCTCACTGGCACGAATGTGCATTAGAAATGAAGCACAGGCTTGACCGCAACATGTCTGCACAACAACCCACATAAACTCGCACAGACAAATAAGACACCGCTAGAGGTCTCTCTGCATGAGCGAGGCGTTGCACTGTCGAGCGCTCATTTCTCTCAAGCAGACCCCAGGGAGAGGATAGAAGAGAGAAGATGTGAGGACAGGGCCACTCTCTGGAAGTGAGTCTCTCCGAGCAACAAGGACAGCAAACGTGAGCTGAGCCTCTATTGCCCTCCAGACCAGGACTTCCTTTAAGTTTTCTGAAAAAAAAAAAAAAAGTGGCAAGGACAGTTTCAAAAAGCCAGAGATGAGTGTTTACTGTCCAGAATGATATCCACTGAATGTAAATGTCAAAATATTAGGGATGTGTACTCTTTTCAGGAACTACGTAGATTAGGATCCAGGTTAAAGCCATTATACAATACTGATTTTGGCAAACAAATCCAACAATTCCATATAAGGGGATATATAATTGAGATAATTGAGTTGTTGATTGTATGATGGAGCCTGAAACTTTCTACATTCTAATATAATATAATAATATGTCAGAAAATAACTCTACAAAGTGCATTCTGTACTACAATCATTGACAAAGAATGAGGAGACCATGGCGCAGTCTTGGATTTATGACCACGCATGACACAGTGAGACATCAGTGCCATTAATCATGTCAAACAGTGAAGCTCTCCGTTTCATCTGCATTGTATTACATAATGACAGAGCTGGGGGCCGTTATGCAATCTCTGTTACTGTGGGGCCAGCCTGGTTTTTAATTGGAGACTGAATTAAAAAACATCCCGACCGTAATTAGGCTCGAATCTGCAAAGGACAGTAGAGGGAGATTGAATAATTTTTAATCGAATGGAGGGAAATTTTACTGCCTGAATTATGGTGAGTATGTAATATGTTGTCTGGAGGGGGGGTTAGGCTGAGTTTCAGTCATGACGCATGTTAGACTGAGAAATCAGGGACAGATACTGAATATGACAACAAACAAAAAACTCTTTCATTCTTAGAACTGAAATTACAGTTATCAGTCAGCCCCTCAAAACGTCTATGCTCTCCTCCTGTGTGTGTGCACACAATAAGTTGGTTTGGACGAGACGTGGCAGAAAAGCTTGTTATCTCCGAGTAGATGTGCTCCTACTACTTTGATGTTATGAGGCAAAAGGCTCTGGACACCAAGGTCATGTTTGTTTTATCCGAAAAATTCTCCACAACGAGAAAACAGAGAATTCCTGATTTCTGATGGAGAGAGAGAATGCAATGCAAACGTTGAAAATATTATTGACACGAGAAACAAGGAACACATCTATCACTGTTCAGGATGTACGAGTTTGTACGCAAATCCCTGTTTTAATGCGGTTTCTAATATTTTATTAGTTCTTTTTTGGGTGGTGCCCTGTTACTACTACTTGTTCTTCTATACTAGTGCAGTGCCAGTTTGGAATGGCCGATGGGCTGTGGTATTGCTGCTTGTAGAATTCATCAAAACCAAAAATTGTACCCCAAAATGACTTACAGAAGGACCCCAAACCACTTTATATGCAACTCCACTGTATAGCCTGCAACTAACTTACAGTGTAGGCTACTTCTACATCAGAGGAGGACATTATGCTACTGTGTTTACCTGACAGAGAACGCTGCAGATTCAGAATGTAATTGTTGTTGATGTTTCTTTTTGCAGCAGGAGTGGATTTAGAAAGTTAAACAGTGAAACAAATAAAGACAGTTGAAGACTAAACCAAGTTTGGTTTTTTGTATTTTATTATATATTTGCAAATATAGGAGCAACACAGGTTTCACAAAGGGCACGACAGCTCAGTGTGGAGAAAATCAAAACTGTCAAATTAAATCACTTCTTTTTTTTTTTTTCTCATTTACAATATCTCTTACTAAAAGGCAGGTAACGGGTATTCAATATAGGCTCTATCTACCTACACAAATATACTATGAACTGTGCTTATCTTTGACCTGTTAAAATCTATTATTGCTCGGTATTTTTCCTCATTCGCCCACCATATAACTCTCGATGGCAGACACGAGGTCTCACACCTATTAGGTAGAAAATGTCTCTTCAACGAGTGAACAGGAACACTGAACTTATATACAGAAAAAGAAATGGGAGTGATAACCACACATGTTCTAGTCTAAACATGACTCTGCATTTCTTACAGGCAACTTTAGACATGGAAGACAATCTGAAACACAGGAGACATCCTGGAGCCGTTTATCTCAATTGTAAGGGGACAAATGAATGTACCGTTTTAGGGTGGCCTTGTAGCCCCTATCTGTTCAGACAAACAGTACTCACATTATGTTCCAGACTTTATGGCTCCCACTTAGTTTAGTGAGAATCAGAAGCAACATGTGAGAATGAGATAAACTCACTTTCAGCATTGTGAGAGAAACTAAAACAGAAATAAGACAAAAATATAAAGAATCATGCTTAAATGTAAAAAATATCACAATGAAAATGTGGAGTAATCAGACATTAGCGTTATGGACTCATGCAGTGTGCTAACCAACTGGTCCGTTATGAGAGCTAATCAGCACATATCTGCGTTCATCAACCACCAGAACCGGACCGTGTGTGCAGAAAGGAGGGAGGGAGAGAGAGAGAGAGAGAGAGAGAGAGAGAGAGAGAGAGAGAGAGAGAGAGAGAGAGAGAGAGAAAAAGAGAGAGATGGTGTTGTCTCGTGTCGGATCGTTAACTAATTTCACATTTCATCAGACGTGTTCATTTCCATACAGGTTTAGTGGCTTGACGGTTAACGGTGAAGTAGGGGATTTGATTCACGGGGACATTTTGGCGACTTAATTAACCCGACCCAGGGTGATTCTGATGAAAACTGATGTGTCTGCCCATTTCAACTCTGAGATTTTCTCGCATTGCACAGTGCTCTGAAGGAATCATCTCAGAGATTACGTTTATGTTCTGCCAGCTCACAGCAATTTAATATAATAGCAGGAAAAGAGTCCCCCGCTGTTCTAAAACGTTAAAACTGCATGTGGCGTCTGCTGATGTGCAGGTTACCTTCCCCCCAGACACGGATTCACAGATATACAGATACGTCTCGCTTTATAAGATAGATAGCTCTGTCTGCACTTGTTGTCTGGTTGTGCCTTGCATGTGTGGGATTCTGAAACGTCCTTAAATTCGGGAATTGTCATTTGTTTATTCAAAGTCAAAGACAGTCCAAAGTAGTGCAACTTTGCACATTTTTGTGGGTCTGAGAGGTATGTCACATTTTAGCTGCCAAAGCTCCGCTGCTCTCTGTCTCTGGTCAGACTGATCTCATTAAGTGGCGCATGTATGACACGCCAATTCATATGCCATTTCGGCGTGTTATCAAGATGCATAATCGCTTTTTAGCGTGTTTATCAACGCCGTATGGCCTCCACTGACCAACATTACGTGTGAATTATCGCCGTAGCGAGTAGTATGAAAGGACAGAAGTCCGCGGAGGGAGGTTGGTTGGGGTGGCGCATGGGTAAAGCACAGGACTTTCACCCAGGATCGCGTTCTGTGTGTGGCATTTTTTTTTTTTTTTTTAATAAAGCCTTCCCTAATGTTCTTTTTCCAAACTCAACAGTTTATTGTTTTGCTAAGCGTGTGACGTTGGTAACCATCGTGTTTTTGCCTTTTTTTGTCATTTTTTTGTGTTTTTGTGTTACTAAAGCCTTTCCCAATGTTCTTTTCCCAAACTTCTAAACCCAACCTTTTTTTTTTTTTTTTTTTTAGACGCGTTGTTCTCGCAATAGCATGGCACGTTCTTGCGATAACACGCAACGTGGTGACGCCACGTGGTGTGTATGTTTACATCCACTGTATACAGCGTAGACATACACGTGGATAGCTCAAAATGCGTACAGATAACACGCCATTTGGCTTTAGGAAAGTGGCGTGTATGTTTATGCAAAGTCATGATGCCATGTTGCTCTGGGGGAGTGGCCAGCGGCTATAATAGCAAAAGCCCAATTTAACGAAATATTTTGAATTTCTAAGCCAAACAACATCAAACATGGCACTGCACTTACTTGTGTCCGTAGCAAGACAGTTTGAAATCCATTGGACTAACGGTTCGAGAGATATGCGCATAACCCCCCCACACACACACACACACACGGAGACAGAAAGACGTTCCTGCACTTTATAGATAGATGTCATGTTAATAAAAAAAAAATCAAGATAAAGCATCAGCTTTAACTCCATTTTTTTTCTTTTTAAATCAAGGCACGTATTGCCCTTCACATGAACTTCTTAAATGCTTGTCCTATTGAATAAAAAAATTCGACATTTTGGGATGCACTTGTTCTCTTTCTTTCTCAGCGTTAGATAAGAAGATCGATGCCACTCTCAGAATTGTCCGTTCAATATGGAGCCAGCTGCCATTTTGCCTCAATTAATAGTAAGACTGAAAACAGGAGGAAACGGCAGCCTGGCTCTGTCCAGAGATATCCAAGTCAAACTAACATTTAAAGCTCGCCAACTAAAATGTTACAGTATATCTCTTGCTTCAGAGGGGCTGGTAAGCTAGCAGTTCTACTTGCTTCCAGCCTTTGTGCTAAGCTAAGCTAACCATCTCCTAGCTCCGCATATTTACCATAAAGTGGAAACGATTTTCTTATCCAATTTTCAGGAAGAAGCATATATACATAAAATGTCAAACTATTCCTTTAAAGTTCAGTCACATAAAGATACTGGAGTATCTGACCTATTGTATTGCCTGTAAGGGTTTCTAAACCTGCTGTATCCACCCGTCTGCATTCATCTTTACTTTGTTTGAACATGTGCCATGTCTGAGTGTGCTGCAAGCCCTTCAAGTGTCTAAAACAATAAGTAAGTGTGTGTGTGTGTGTGTGTGTGTCTCCATCACGCATACACACACACACAGAGACAAACAAAGGGTGTGTGGGCTCATCAAAGAACAGCAGCGGGTTGAATCAACTCAAGGGAGCCATAAAGAGAAGCATATATTCATCATTAGCTTCTCAGCTCACACACACACACACACACACAGCAAATATACACAATGTATGCAACGTCTGCCCCCCAATCTGCTCCCCACCTTCCTGCCCACACTGTCATGTGTGAAACCTGCGCGGAGGAGTCATCCTCACAGACCATGTTCAGTCAGTCAGCAGTCTACGTCACTATGGCAATGGCCTAAATTCCTCTTCAGTGTATGTATATCAGAGGTGTGACGACATTAACACGTGACGAGATTTCTCGTCGAGGTAAAAAGTGTCTCGCGATATCAGTACACGAGTGCAGAGCGGCAGCCAGCATGACAGATGAGTCTGACTTTGACCTCAAAATTAGCTTAGAAGATCCTGCTAAAGAAATGAAGACATCTGAGTATCTGTGGCGAGGTCAGGAAATCTCCATAATAATCCCCCCGCCTGTTCTCCAAAGCTGACTCAGAGTTAACTTTTGCAGAGCGATAGCGGAAGATAAAAGCTGCCTGGAAAACCGAGCGTTAGAATGTTAGAGTTCTCTCTCTCTCTCTCTCTCACACACACACACACACACGTCTGCAGCGTGTCTCACACAGACCACTCTCTTTCTCTGTCCTTTTTAAAATGAGTCGGGAAGCGGAAGGCAAAAGCTAACTTTACTTTAAATTATATTAATCAAAGAGAAATGTTCTCCGTTCGTCCTATAATGGTCATAAATCGATACTAGAGTAGCCTACTACCTTGTTTACTGCTGTAATGAATAAAATGGAGAGGAGGAGAAAAGAGCATCTGTCTTCACAAACATCATCTGTTGAGTGTTTGGTGTAATTTATTTGTGCTTTAGTAACGTAATCACTGTAAAAGAAAAGTAAAATAAGCTTCATTTCTCTCCGTCTACTGTACAATGACACATTCAAGTGCAAAACAACTGGTCTCAACTACTGCCAGAAAAACGCTATAAATCGTTATACGGGAGAGAAGCCAGTCATTTGAGTTTGTGGCAAAACCTTTCGCTGCTCGTTTTTCATTTTGTGATGTTTTTTTCCCCCAGTCTTATTTCTTCATTGAAGTTTTCTTTAAAATAGTTGTTAGAATAATTCACATTATCAAATAATAGACAGGACCACTGAAGTTATATCAAAGTTCATTTTTACTTGTGAACATAACAAGGAGGCCTTCTCCGCACTACAGAATAGTACAGACAACGAAAAGCTCTCCACAGCTGCTTTTTATAATACCAAGTGTAAATGTGATAAATCACGATACAGAGGAGATATCGTCAATTGTTATCTTGTCAGAGTCGATGACGACTCCCCTATCTGGTCTGGGGAGGGCATGTGTGCCCTCAGGAACACACCGCGCTCAGACAAGGACACGCAATGGCTCCATGTTATCTTGTTTAGAGTATTCAGTATAATATTATTCTATGCAAACATAACAACAAGAGAGAAAGTATGTAAATCAAAATTTCGCTAACAATAGTGTTAAAATCTCGTCTCGATCTCGTGAACCCAATCTCGTGTCTCGTCTTGTGAGCTGGGTGTCTCGTCACACCCCTAAGTGATGCATGCTAACTTTTTGTTTTATTTTTCCGCAGGTTTATGGTCAGCTCTGTGCGTTGCTGTGGTTGCTGTACACAAACCAACCAGCCAACAGTTTGCAAGGCTGCAGACCCGATAAGAAGGAGAAACACAGCTTCTTTTAAACATTATCAAAGACTTGGATATCAACAGGATTTTGGATATGCGCACACATCGCTACGCCGACCTTTTCAAGAAGCTGTTTGAAGGAATGAACGAGGGACGCGTTGTTCGCACGGGCCAACAAGTCCGCCACCAATGGAAAACTTCGAAAAAAGTCGTATTTTGCACGGCTACATGTAAACGGGAACATTAGTGGACTATTCACTTTCTCAGAATATTGTCTTTTTCGGTATTAGGGCAAAAACTGGAATATTAAGTGCATGTAAACGTAGTCAGAGATTCTGTATGTACAGAGTGTATGGTCTTGTCTAGTTAAGAGTGCTGCTGCAGCTTTGATCCCGTGATCCCATTAAACAAACACAAGTAACAACAAGGTTGTTGTTGGGTCCGTGTATGTTTACAGCATATCGATTGCAAATGCAGTTGCATATTTACAATTCCAATATGCACTCCTCGGCAGCGAAAATGCCACTTGTTGTCCAATTAATTTAACTCAGAAACGGTTATAAAGTGCCCGGAAAGGTTGCATGGAGCTTGATCTAAAATCTCTCTGACACAAAGCAGACTGAGCACAATTTCACACAGCGGCGCGCTTTTATCTGACTGAATACAGAGAGGCGTGTGTAGGATGACTATTATTTTAGAGAGCTATGCAGAGGTCAAAACAAAGTTGTTGAGGAATTGAATTTCGACTGAGGTAAAAGGGATTAGTGGAAAACGGTTAGAAAAAGCAACGAGTAACTCAGTGCGTCTGACAGGCCAGAAAATAGATAAATACATAGCACTGGCATAACATTGGCAGCCAAAATACATCATTTGCTTGACAAGTTTGTCAAAGATTACAGTTACAAATAAATCATGAGGAATGAACAGAAAAACCTTAAAACATGAACAATTAAGAATGAATGAAGATGCAATTTCTCCAAATTGTCATATTTTTAGCATAAGGTATGCCTCTTTTCTGAAGATAAATGTTCCTACATATGGTGGCAGGATCCTGATTTAGTCGGCTCTTTGATTGTAGGTAACATGTATACCTCGGTACCTGAAACCCAGCGGCAGAATGTTTGATTACCCTCTCTAAGTCTGGGGAGACATTACCTGACATTTAGACTAATTATATCTAATATTTGGCCATCGTGACTAATTTTAAGGGTCAGACAGAGGCGGTGGTGGTTCGGTGGGGCAAGCATACAGATGAATCTAAGGTGTGGGGGGGTTAAGGGCTTTAAATCGTTTGCTCTCAAAGAACAAGATGTGCTCCTCCACTAGAAGCTGGTCAGTGGCCAGGGAGGGCTGCACAATTAATCGCAATTTTATCGAAATAAACTTTGTTTAAGGTATTGTGATGCTGCAGAGACGTCCCATCCTACAAATCGTATCCTACAGAGTAAAGAAAAAAATAATATTTATAATTTATAATATTTTTCAATGAAAATGAGAATAATTATACAAAAATGATCACTCCTCCAATATCGTGAATCACATCGCAATCGCAATATCAGTCAAAAATAATCGCAATTTATTTTCCTCATATGGTGCAGCCCTAGTGTCAAGATACTTCACTTTAATGCAGTTTTGGTTCACTGTAATAGCTAAATATTCTATCATCAAGATATATTTTTGCTAGTATCAAACAAAAATATAAGCCAATGGGATAAGAAAAAAAGAAAAGAGATTTCTGAAACACTCCAAAACATGATCTGACCTCAAAGCTAGAACAAAAGAAATCCAGCATAAAGTTTCTTTAAAAGCTTGAAAATGTGTCTTTTAATTGAGGAAAATATAGGATCTGAAAACCTTGACATAATGACTTCTTTTGCTTCTTTACACTTGTGGCAAGGAGCTCTTCATGGAAGCTTCTAACCACCTCCCATCCACTCAACAGTACAGGCCCGAGACTACAGCAAAGCCACTCAGGCCTTTTACAATACCGTTCACTTACAGGTGCTCTAAGCGATGTTCGGTGACGTCACTTCTTGTTGACGTTCAAAGTATTGTCAAACGGAGGCTAGCTCGCCCCTCCCTCCTCCTCCCCCGTCCCCTTCCTTCCACGCACTAATCCCCCCAACCCTCACCCCCAAATCCTTCTTGTCGGTTATTGGCTGGAAGACTTTGTTATGTTTGGTGGTGCAGGTTGGCACAGTTTGTTTTTGTTGCCGTTTGTGGAGCCTGGGTTGTCTACAGAGGCCGCGACTTTTTACAGCGTGTTCAGGGGACGGGCAGCTCGCGGATAGTGAGGAGATGTTTGCTGTATGTCACAAAAAGTGTTGTAGCCTAAAATACGCGTGACATCGCTTAGAGCACCTTTAATTTGTTTCAAGACTTTTCTGGAATCAACTCTCATATTATTTCATATGAATGAAGTGATTGCCAAGCTTTTAACAACTTCAACACAATGTTTTTAAGTTTTAAGATTCATTCGATTCTTGAAACAAACAAGGTCATCTAAAATTTGTCTTTAAAGACATTTGGGATATTAGTGCGACAACAATAACATCCACTTTTTCCTCTTAAGCCGATGTAAAGATTCAATTTCTTAGACCTCTAAGCAAGTGTAATGACCAAATGCAAATGATGCTTGACCATAACATCATCTTTGATAAGAATAAATAAGGTTTAAACGACTGAAAAGAAGATGTGGTTTACTTGCGTTGCACCTTTTGCAGTGTTCAGTGCTGTAGAAGCAGAAGAAGAACTCATGATTTGGAGGTCACATTGGCATGTGCACCCAGTCTTAAGCTTGGTGCTATATGTGTGTGGATGAACAAATAAAAAGAAGCCTTGTTCAGCCTTCTTTTCCTTTCAAAATTGAATATAATAGCGCTCTACCACCTGTGCTTGTTGCAAATCATCTTTTTCCATTCAGTCTCTAAATAACAAGTGACCGATGGCTGGCTCCCCTCGCTGCTAAAGGTAGCCAAATAAGATGTCTTGTTCCATCTGGGAGTTTATCGATTGCTGGTCCTAGAGAAAACATTTGATTTTTGCGCCAGGTGGTCCAGATAGGTAATGTGCACTTTAATAATCTTTACGGGTGATGCCGATTACGGAGAAGGAATGAGTTTAAAGTCTGACAAACCTCCGCAGAACAGCACTGACATCACGTCTGTCACCATGGCAATGAGGAGGAAACGTAGGCTGCTGGTGTCTAGAAGCAGGCCGTGTGAGGAGAGGAAGAGAGACAAAGATAGAGAGAGACAGACAGAGAAAGAGAGTGTCGGAAATCCTCTAGGAGAGGCGTGAAGGAACATAGTGTCAGGAAGCTACCAGCTCGGAATACTAATATCAGAGGCTATAGATGGACAGGCGAGCACGTGCGCACACACACACACACACACACACACACCAGTCGGTGGCGTGCTTGCTGCGGCAGTGTCTCTCTCAGTTTTGTCAACAGTCAGTCAGTATCAAGTGAAAAATAGCCTTTGAGCATAAATGTCACAGGAGCCAACGGTGACATTAAAGCCTATTGGACTAAAGCTTTACACTGCTTCGTCCACAGAGAGCCAGCAGAGGAGAGAGGGAAGTTTTGAAAAAAAAAAAAAAAAAGCGGCTTCATTTTTTTTGGGCCTCAAAACTCTTCAAAACCTTTCAAATGTTGTATATTGTACCACCCTCAGGCTTCAAATTAATAATGAGAAAACGTTCACATTGAAAACAGAAGGCTACACGTTTCGGTTTGTGTATGTAAACACACTATTCAGAAGCATTTTTCTTCTTTGATAAAAGCTGATTCATTGCTCGGGAAACTACGATACATACTTTCCCTCTTGTTATTTATTAAACTGTTTGAATAGAATAATATTATACTCAATACTCTAAACAAGATAACATGGAGCCATTGCGTGTCCTTGTCTGAGCTGTCCTTGTGTGTTCCTGAGGGCATACATGCCCTCCCAGACCAGATAGGGGAGACGTCATCGACTCGGTTTTCACTTGATATTATAAAAAGCAGCTGTAGAGAGCTTTTCGTCAGGTCATTGTCTGTACTATGCTGTAGCGCGGAGACTGCCTCCTTGTTGGGTTCTCAAGTAAAATTAACTTTAATATATCTTCAATGGTCTCTGTCTATTCTTGATAATTAAAATTATTCTAACATTCATCTTTGCGCAAAGGTTCGTTCAATTTTCAAGGGCCTCGCCTTGAATTCTAATTCAATAATTTTATGAAAACGACGACTCCGGCCCTGGAAATACGCCCTCATGATAAAGATGTGTTGGAGTTGGACGGGTGAAAGGGCAGGACCATGAGAGTAGCTAGACAGATCCAAGAAAGTGTCCTCACATGGAACAGAGGATGATCTAAATCTGATCTTACATTATTTTCAATGCACAAGTAACTATTTCCCTCAAAACAAGCGCACAATATTATTGACGTAGCACAACCTTGGCTGTAAATCTCAACATAGGTAAGCATAAAGTTAGACTAAAACTCAGACTCATTATGTAATAACCGACCTGAGATTGTTCATAACTTATGAATGTCAACACAATGAGGAATCTGATATAATGTTGTATCTATGGATTTAATCCATAGATACAACATTATTCACTTAATAACACGTTATAATGCTCGCCTAGCTGCTTACTGTCCTTACTGCGCATGTGCGACTCCCAACAAAGATGGAACAGAAATGCGATGCCTCACTCTGTAGCTAAAACAGAGAGCTCAACACACAGGGTGAAAAGAGGAGCTGCGGCAATGTGCAGTCCAACAAAAATATGGTGTTTTCTGAAAATTAAACCACATAAACCTATTCTGGTACAACCTCTAAATACAATTATGAACCTGAAAATGAGCATAATTTGAGCACTTTAAAGGACACCCATTACACACAAGGAGTATAAACTACAACTTGAGGACTACAGTCGCCCCAATGTGGCAATGACAAACACACTCAAGCATGTACTTGAGAGACAATAACTGTGTTGTTGTGGTCACTTCACAGCAGCCCTATGACATAATTGCAGATGAGGTCACCTAAGACAGTTCCATCTAATCAAATCCACACGCAATAATTAGGCACGGGCACATGAAACAATACAAAAGCAGCACACAACCTATAATGCATAAAAAGCACCGTGCCACATGTAACATGCACTACCGACAGAAGGGAAGCCAGCCAACAGATCGGTGAACAGTCACACACACAGATGGTTCGTTTGTGGTGTGAAAGCAAAACACACCAACAACCACAGGACTGTGTGATAGTAGATATGTGACTTTATCTTGAATTTAAAAGATAAAATATACTTGCAAACTGTAGACAATCACCATATATATATATATATATATATATATATATATATATATATATATATATATATATATATATATATATATATATTGTAGCCTTGGGAACATCTACTGTATGTGCAACACCACTTGAGTGTGGGGATTTTCCCTGAGCAACTAGAAAGTGAAAAGGAGTTTAACCAGATGTGCTGCATCCTAATCCTTTTATTTCCCTCGATATAAAGTGAGTGAAACGCTTCTGTAATTATTACTATTAGCTGTCGGGTAACTTGTATGGATATAACTGTACTGTCAGCCTGTTATTATTCTACACATTACTTTGTTTTCCTCCTGGTATTTGCAGTCATAG